>NC_142676.1:4622500-4922500 GCF_964200805.1 Pocillopora damicornis
GCAACCGCTGTCTCGTGCGAATTTAACAGTTTTCACTGTCGCGTAACTTTTTACGAAACCACAGGCGTAAATTTAACTGGCTTTAGGCTTTTAAAGCCCATGGTAGAGCCAGTTAAATTCACACGAGACAGTGGTTGCCTAGCACGTGACTCAGATCTTCTGAGAGTCTCCAGTCGATAATCTACGATATTATTCTACAAAGCTATGCGGAAATTGATTCTAATTAATTTACAACACCAGCTAGTGCAGTGCGGTACAGTACAGTACACATGAGAAGACACACAGGGCTTGCACTGTAAGTATCCCGGAGAGCTCCACACAATTCCTTATAATAAAATTATAAGGAATTGTATGGAGCTTTTTTAGCGTTAGTCGAGGCGTGGAGGGTGTTGACACGTACGATACTTGCGAGGTGTTTTTCCCGACACTCTTCTGACAGAAGAATGTCACGTAATGAAAGCAAACCAGAAACGATTGAAGAGCAACTCGGGTTTTCACATATCATCAAGTTCATTAAAACGAGCATTGAATTTCCTGCACATCAACAAGCCTTTGTTTTATACTTTTACACCGATCACGAGCTCATTTGTGTTTCGGAAATAGTTCAATTAGCTATATAACAATGGCGGAATTTGTGAAGGATTTTGAAGATGAAGAAGAACGAAAAGAGCGAGTTATTAAATCACGAAAAAACACTCCAGAAGAAAGAAACAGACAGAGAAAAGAATGGAGAAAGAGGAAACAAGGGAAGCAAATGCCGAATTCAACGAATAAAAATGTTGAACTACAATCACTCAACCGCGAAGCGAATGAGTTGGTGCCTTGTACTTCTGAGGCTAAGCAAACGAAACTGCCTCCTTCGGACCAACATTTTGAGCCACAAAATGTCAAGAAACCCCATATTCTCGTGCTTAAACCAGGCAGTGAAGAGAAGAAAGAGGCTTTGGGTGGTTGTTCAAGAGTTGCTAAGATGATTCAAATGGCTGTTGGTGCCGACGCAGTTGTCTCGCAGAAACCTCGTGGGAAACGTCATCAAACCTTTTTAATTGGAAAAAAAACCACAGCGAGCAATGGATCCAGATTTGAACCCAAAGAACTCAGGCCAGAAAACATTGAATACTTGTCTAAAAATCCAGTTGGGAGTGGAAGCTTTGGACAGTGTTTTCTCGGGCGCTATCGAGGCATCGACGTTATTGTCAAGCAAATGACTCACAACGAAACGTCAGAGGATGAAGAACGAGCAAGGAGAGATTTACTCCACGAAGCAAAGGTCGTTTCTGCTTTGGGGGACCATCCACATCTACCCATGTTTTTTGGTGTTGTTACAAAGGCCTCACCATTATGCCTTGTGACTCAATTTCATGGTGTTCAGCAAGAAAGTCTAACTCTCCATCAAGCGGCCGATAACAACGCAGTTACTAAAGCAAACTGTATTTCTATATTTAAAAAGATATGCAGTGTTTTAGACCACGTGCACTCTAAAGGATACCTTCATAACGACATCAAAGGAAACAATGTTGTACTAGAACGGCCCTCAGCCTCTGGGGAATTCAGCCCAGTTCTTATTGACTTTGGATAGAGCCTTAAGGTTTCATCTGTTACGTTGTACCGCAGAAACGGCACCGTTATGAAATGCAAAGGGAAAAGCTATTTAGCCCCTGAGGTTGTTAGTGAACGACTCTATAGCGTTGCCAGTGACATTTTTTCATTGGGAAGAATGCTTAAGGCGATATCGTCTTTGTTGGGTTTTTATGAAAGGGTCCGAGAATTGGTTAAAATGTCAACCAGAGATAAGCCGTCAGAGAGACCTAGCCTTTATGCTTTCTCTCGTAAGATTGCTGGTGTTAAATTTTAGGTGTAGTATTTTCCAAGTCAGCAGACCTAATATCAGATAGAATCGCATCATTGCATAAAATCTCGCCTTCTGATTGGTTGACGAGGGGAGTTGTTTAGCGGGGCTAAGTGATATTGTTTCGCATCCACGTATACATAACAAATATAAGTAATGCTGTTTTCTTTTTATCTTGTTTTTATTCAAATATGTGATTCAAAGAAAATCCATTACTTGGCTCGTGAATTCCGCGTTAAATTGCACTTAAAAACCGATATCGCACTCATCGCTTCGCGTATCGCTTTTCGCGTGCAATTAAATGCGGAATTCCCTCGTCAAGTAATGAATCTTCCTACAATAGTTTCATTCAAGGTTTAGTTACTACAATTTCAGCGATTTTAAAATGAAGGACAACTTCTTCCCCATGATTCTGCCACAAGAAATAGTTTATGACCCAGCTTACGTGACCTTAAGGGACCTATTGTTTGCGACAATAGCGGAATTTTTCAAGCTTGCGAGTCACGCGTCATTGATTGAGAGCATTGTTTCAAATTGTATATTAAACTAACGAAAACTCGTAGAAGTGAGAAAGTTCATTGACTTCCGACTGCCGACTTTCGGCACGCCACGCATTAGCAGAGAAAGTCGATCATTGCTAAGTTACTAGACAACTGTTTTGACCTTGCGAGAAAAAAATGCCTTATTCAGCTCCCTGTCAACTGTGTACAAAGAAGTTTAAAACAGGTGTTTCACTGAGAAAACATTTCGGATTGAAACACCTGGAAAGGAATCTCGAGATCGCGCAATTTTTGGACGAATGAAACAGTCCATGTGAACAGCCAAAAGCAGCAGCACTTATTGACAAAGAAATGGAAGATTATCTCAAATGGCTTGGGGTTCTTGTGGAGCGAATCAACAGATCACTGGTACCGGATCACCCAGGTAAATGCTCTAACCCGCAATGTGTTCTTTATTTTGGTGTGCTTGGACTTACACACTTACTTACACCTAACTTTATTTTCATCGAAAGGAAAATGGTGCCATGTTGATTGCCTTCAAGTGCCACAGAAGTACTTCGCTCATTTACTCTGTCGTTTGGGAAACCCTATGGTAGACAACGTACGCGATGCTCCCCATATCCGTCAGCCGATTTTCAAGAGAATAGCGCGGCGCTTTTCATATAAAATTTTCAATGAGGAAACCTTGAAGCTAGTGTTGGAAGAGCAAGACCTGCTGCAATTTCGGCCAAAAGCCTTATTCAGAAATAGCGATGAAGTGCCTGATATCTCCGAAATGTCAGCAGAAGAAGCACTAGCTTATGCAAAAGCGAGAGCCAGAAAGCAGGACTCAAGACCGACAAGCCGCTCGTACCTAGATATTGGTCCAGGTGAAGGACGCTGTACAAGGGAATTAGAACTGATATGGTGGCCGAGTCTCTACTCACGTTGCTCAGAGTACGGCAACTTACTTTCCGCTTTTTTGTGAGGAAGACTTCATTATAGTTACATTCATTTCAATCTTTCAAAGGCTGAACAAGTAAGTGCAACGCATTTGAAAGAGATGTTGCGTTCGTTTTGCGTTCGAATTTCTAATTTCTTTCATCATCGTTGCGTGGTATACATATAGGGACTCTTAAGATCCATCGCTTCGTTACAAGGGTATACTGTACACTGTTACATACCGTTTTTATTTACTATTAACGTTCCTAGAGCAAGGACGCATAGACGTTTCTGATCAATAAATATTTAATAATAATTGTATTTTTTTTAGAGGACTTCACATATATAGTTACATATTCTTTTCAATATTTCAAAAGCTGAACAAGTAGGTGCAAGGCATTTGAAAGAGATTGTGCGTTCGCTTTGCGTTTGAATTTCTGATTTCTATAAAATCATTGTTACGTTGTATATATACAGGGACTCTAAGATCCACGCTTTGTTATTGGGGTTTATTGTACACAGTTACACTCTATTCTTCTTTGCTATTAAGGTTCCTAAAGCAAGGATGCATACTCGACGTTTATGATCAATAAATATTGAATAATAACTGGAAATTTTTACTCTGCTCTTATAATTCGGCTAGATTACTGAACACCTTGCCACTCGTTTGCATCTCATTGAATAACAAAAGGCAATTCTTTGTGTATGCTTTGTCCTAAAAGCGTTTCGACATGTGGCCGGGTATTCTGAATGTACTGCGTTCGATTGATAAATTCGTTCGCTCCAAGTTCCTAAATCAAGGACCGTGATGCCTTACGTTTATGTTAAAAAAAATGTACATTACAAAATGCTCACCGGTTGTTACGGTATAAGTCGAGCTATTGGTTTCGCGTAGTGTACTACTTAGTTGAAATTGTTGTGTAGTTTGACTTTCACTGCTTAAGTTTGTATGAAAACAACTTATATCGAAACAACCAAATCAACAAGAAAAAAATAACTTAAATCTTGGAATATTAGTCAGCAAAGCACGCTGCCTGTTTGCAACTCGTCGCAACGGTAACAACCGGTTTCGCTACTTGTCGAATTCGCTACCGCCTGGTTCGCAACAACTTCGTTTAAGGTTACTTTCTGCAAACCACTTGGTCGATTTAGAACAAAAGTCTTTTAGTGTATTTCTCATTCTTTAAAGCTTGCCCCTAGGGCAGGACTTTGCTAATAAGTAGCGACACGAATTGTAGGTAGCGAACTCGAACGTAGCGAAATTTGACAAGAAGCGAAACCGTCGTAAAGCGTCGCAGTCTTCCATTAGCAAAGATCGTCTCTTATAATGTCATTATGCTTCAGAAATTAAAAAGAAGATTCACCCTGAACTATTTACATTTAAGCAACCTAATCGGAACTAAGAATATTTCCGAATCCTAGAATGATATTTGTCATTCTTTCCCGCATCGGCAAAGCTGCACTTTGATTAGACCACAGTAGGATTTGGTCTGAAAGTAGGTCACTCACAGGACACTAAAAGAGAAACAACAAGTAACTGTTAAGGTTTCAGTCAAACCGGAAGAGAAGTAAGGCTGTTCATCAATAATGACCAATTTTAAATTTTAATTTGATGTTAGATAAAAATCTCTACCTGATAAGTTTGAGTATTTTTATTACCTGTTCACTACATGATGTATGATTATAGGAAGAAGTTTCATGTTAATCAATTGTGGGAGTTGAGTAAAGTCTCGTAGATAAAAGTTAATTTTTTTGAAATAAAAATTAAAAGAAACAGAAACCCAATAAAAGTACAGCCTATGTTAATTACCTTTAACTAAATAAGACACTAGGTTACACAGCACTCATGGGTGTGCCACCTAAAGTGCAGCCAAAGGAAGTTACCTTTACTAAATACAGCAATGGGCTACACTGCACCCATGGGTGTGCCACCTAAAGTGCATCCTATGCTAATTACCTTTAACTAAATAAAAAACACTAGGTTATACCGCACCCATGGGTGTGCCACCTAAAGTGCAGCCTATGTTAGTTACCGTTTACTAAAGAAAACACTGGGTTACACTGCACCTATGGGTGTGCCACCTAAAGTGCAGCCTATGTTAATTACCTTTAACTAAATAAACCACTAGGTTACACTGCACCCATGGGTGTGCCACCTAAAGTGCAGCCTATGTTAGTTACCGTTTATTAAAGAAAACACTGGGTTACACTGCACCTATGGGTGTGCCACCTAAAGTGCAGCCTACAGTAGTTACCTTTAACTAAATAAAACACTGGCTTACACTGCACCCAAGGGTGTGCTACCTAAAATGCAGCCTATGTTAGTTACCGTGAACAAAAGAAAACACTGGGTTACACTGCACCTATGGGTGTACCAGCTAAATGCAGCCAAAGTAAGTTTCCTTTAACTAAAGAAAACAATGGGTTACACTGCACCCATGGGTGTGCCACCTAAAGTGCAGCCTATGTTAGTTACCTTTAACTAAATAAGACACTGGGTTAAACTGCACCCATGGGTGTGCCACCTAAAGTGCAGCCTATGTTAATTACCTTTAACTAAATAAACCACTAGGTTACACTGCACCCATGGGTGTGCCACCTAAAGTGCAGCCTATGTTAGCTACCGTTTACTAAAGAAAACACTGGGTTACACTGTACCTATGGGTGTGCCACCTAAAGTGCAGCCTACAGTAGTTACCTTTAACTAAATAAAACACTGGGTTACACTGCACCCATGGGTGTGCCACCTAAAATGCAGCCTATGTTAGTTACCTTTACTAAATACAACACTGGGCTACACTGCACCCATGGGTGTGCCACCTAAAGTGCAGCCTATGTTAATTACCTTTAACTTAATAAAACACTAGGTTACACTGCACCTATAGGTATGCCACCTAAAGTACAGCCTATGTTAATTACCTTTTACTAAATAAAACACTAGGTTACACTGCACCCATGGGTGTGCCACCTAAAGTGCAGCCTATGTTAGTTACCTTTAACTAAATAAGACACTGGGTTAAACTGCACCCATGGGTGTGCCACCTAAAGTGCAGCCTATGTTAATTACCTTTAACTAAATAAACCACTAGGTTACACTGCACCCATGGGTGTGCCACCTAAAGTGCAGCCTATGTTAGTTACCGTTTACTACAGAAAACACCGGGTTACACTGTACCTATGGGTGTGCCACCTAAAGTGCAGCCTACAGTAGTTACCTTTAACTAAATAAATTACTGGGTTACACTGCACCCATGGGTGTGCCACCTAAAATGCAGCCTATGTTAGTTACCTTTACTAAATACAACACTGGGCTACACTGCACCCATGGGTGTGCCACCTAAAGTGCAGCCTATGTTAGTTACCTTGAACTAAATTAAACACTGGGTTACACTGCACCTATGGATCTCTAACTATAGAAAATTCTGTGTTATTCTACACTTTAAGGTGTGTTAACTAACAGAATCAGACATGCTAAAATTAAACAATGGTTCACACTTCAATCCTGAGCTCACCTATATTCCTATATGCAGTAGCTTTCAGTTAATGGAGCTCCATTAATTTCAAGCTGCTGTGTGATGGAATTAGTCATAAGATGGGCAAATTACATAGGAGACTGTAGCAATTAAAGAAATACTCACAGAGGTATTTGATTCCTAAAGTGCACTCTGACAGATCGTCTGGACGCTGTATGAACTCAATGAATACACATTACCAGTGAACTTGACTACATGATGTTAAATCAAGTTGCAAGTATAAAAATAATAGTTGCATCAACATCAACACGAGCCTGGTAAAATGTAACTCTGTTAAGGATCAAAGTTTTTGCCGTGTTCACATCTTCATACGGCTTCTTGAATTTATCCAGTGGTAGGGCAAGTTCTACAATTTTTTGAAGGTGCTGACGGATTTCCTGTTCTGTTGGACCTGAAACACAACAGCATGAGAGCAAATTAAAACAGAAAAAAAAAAGATTTTTTAAGACCTATGGAAAACATCTCTTGAAAACATTATTTTAGGAAATGTCTTACCAGACATTGAACTGACATGGATATTCTGCTTTGTAATAGCAGACTGTTGATCTGACTTCTTCTTTACTGAGATGCGATCGCCATGAAATGACTCTGGGCCATAGTTTTTCAAGGCAGCATTGGCCTCTGCTGGGGAATCTACCCTGTATGCAAGAAGACCAATGGATGCCAACAACTGTTCAGTGTTGCGCATCTCCATATGGAGAGCACAAAGTTGAATGTTGCAAAGCTCTTCATCCAAAAGAAAAACCAGATCATCTCGTATACCAGTTGATCTACAAGACAATTTCAAAGAATGATTGATTTTCTGAAGCAATGAATTAGTTCATGTTTTTCTCTAAAAATGTTTTTCTTTTTCAATTACCAAACTATGAGTACTCCTTTCCTGACAGTATGAAAACAATTTTTGGCAACCTTCCAAGTTTGGCAAAAGATCCTGAATGAGGATTTTAGTTTACTAGCAACAATTAAAAAAAAAAAACCCCAAACTATACACTTAATTTCAGTCCATGCTTTAGTACAAGTCATTTCCCTATGGCTTACAAAATTCATTTTGTTATGTAACAGTAAGAAAATCCCCTTTATGTGTTTGAATATAATTTAATATGACAATGATCAAATGCCTACACACCTTCCTATGTTGCATTTACTTCTGAGGCAATCCAGGCATGTCTCATCTGGAGCAACATCATGGCATTTGCAACCCTGACAAAAATAGGCACACTATCAAATAATATATATTATTATAATTTCAGATAGAACTACACATTTATCATGCTTCCGATTATCTTCTTTAGAGTTCATGCAGATTTTTAGATCCAAAATTCAAGACTTTTCCCAGACCTTTTTTCCAAAACATCAATTTATTTTTCCAGACTGAAGATGGTCAAATAGGTGATCAATAGAGATCTTGAAAAATGCAGAAACCAAGCTTCTTTCATGATGCACTGCAAATGTACAATAACCATGGTGCAATTGTGAAACTTCTCATTCTGTGATTGAATGTCTTAGCTACAGGCGAGATTGAATTGACCACAGGGGAAAAAAAATGAACTTATTAAGCACTTTATGTAGCTATAAAAAAACTCCAGACTTGAACTATTTTTCTAGACATTATCTTCAATTTCAAGACTATTTCCAGGTCTGGAAAATCAAGACTTTTCCAAGAATTTATGACTCTGTGTGAGCCCTGTTCTTTTTACAGTACAGTACATGTATTCATACTTTCAGTGATTTTAAATGTTTTAAAGCAGAATGACCTTTAGAGAAGTACTTTACAACTTTTTTTGACTGAATTAAAGCTACTTGATGTTTCTATCACTCACTAATTATTTTCCCAAATATTGGCAAAGGTCAAAGTCATCTGAAATCACTGTAAAAAAGTTGATGAACTGATGCAGCACTTTTATGTACCTCAACTTTAACAGCACAAGTTGCAGTTGCCCCATACTAATTTCTATATCATTTGAGTACTTTACCCTGATAGCATTGCAGATGAAACAGAACTCGACACTGACACCTCTACCACCTAACATGAATGAAGCATTCGTCTTCTTCACCAAAAGAAGTACCAAGGTCTTGTAGTCCAGTACAACTAAGTTTGATAACAGAAATGGGAAAGCAAAAGTTAACATGCTAAACTTTCCAGGAAATTAATCTCTAATGTATCTAAAGAAAAGGGTAGTCAAATCAATTTCTGACGTAAAATAGAAATAAATTCCAGGTTTTATTTCTTGCTGCTGCAGTTAAACCTTGAACATGTTTTACAATATAAAAAAACTCTTAATTTACTATAGTTTGACTACTGCTTCAATCTAGTTCTAGTCAGACTACCAACTGGGCAGAAACACAATAAATTGCTATAAATAGTATCATGAACAAGAAGTTGACTTTTAAAGAAAATTCCAAGACTAACATTGATTCTTACCCAGAAATTCAACGGTGTAATGTCTACCATCAACTATCATTCCTTTTTCCTTTAATATTTTCTTCTGGTGGTTGATGTCCTCAAGATGAATCTTGAGGTTGTCTCTGTCAACAAATAAAAACCAAAAATCTATACAGTCATTGTTATATTTAGTGCATTAAAGCCAAATTAGGGATATTGATATCAATCCACTTAGATCTCAGAGTGGATGCATGACCTGGTGATATTGCAACTGAGTGGGGCTTACAAAAATCTGTCATTGTGTTATTTAAGTTAAATGCACATACAACCACAAGTATATTTTAGCCAGAAGGTAGTAAAGAGTTCAGGCAAGTTGCAATTCACAAACCTGTCTTCTTTACAGTTGGCAATTGTCAATGGGTAGACTGATTTTGCACTTTGCTGGCTATATACAGCACCATCACGGAGAACAATTCCAAACAACACCTGAGCTCTACCTGCAAAACAATTTTTTACACAAAATTAGTCAAGACAAAAACTGCACCCTTCACCAACCCATTTCACCTTACACATTATTATAATGACCACCTTCCATACAAAGAACTGCTTGCAAGGCCAAAAAAATTTAACCGTTATAGCTATTTTGATTTGGAAGTACAACACACACACACAAAAAAAATATGTGGATGATTATCATACGTGGGGAATGACCTTTTACAACAATAATAATTAAATAATTCACAGACAAAACTGCAGAGACAGCATGCATTATCACATAATTTTACCCCAAAATGGTCTCCCATCAAGCTTCATCATCAGTCGCAAAGCATGTGAAGACAGCTGGTGCAGCCTTTGTTCCCTTATGATTAACTCCACAACAGAACTCAAATTCACAGAGAAACCTTGTATAGGAGGAGCCACCTTCTTAACCCCCATATACTCCTTACAAGCTCCTTCTTCTTAGCTGCCTTGATCTGGTTTAAGTTGAGGAGGAGAGGCGTGTGAGAGGATTTCTAAGAAAATAATAGAAAGCAAGATGATAAAAAGCAAAGATTAAACTTTTTAATCTAGGTTGATTCTTTGTTTCCTTTGTCTCCTACTAGTCCTAGGAAACAAAGGAAACAGAGAATCAACCTCTGTAGGTTAAAAAATCTTCCCTTGAACATAATTTTGACCTGTAACAATAACATTGCTACCGTCAGCAAGGGTCGTTGTGACCATTTTATGAGAAACTTTTATCACTTTGCCAGCCCTACGTTCTTCAAATTTGAAAAATGAGTTAAAGTACTGCTTTTACCGTTAAAGCACGGCTTATTTTCCTCATATATATTTTTGAGTTCTTGATGAATAAAGCTCTACCAGTTCAAACAGCATCTATCAACAGAATTTCATGGGAAAAAACTTTAAAGATTATATTTTAAATTTACACTTGATGTCATGGAATATTAATAGGAAGTAGGGCGATGACCTTCTATATTAATGGTCCAGGGTTTGACACTAAGAGCCGGCTTCCAGCATATTTCACCAGCTGAAAAAGAGCTTACCACTGGCTCAAATTGCTCTGGAAAACAGACATAGGGTAATTTTGAAGACGCAGTTGAGTAAAACGCCCGCTTAAGTAATAAAAAAAAGCCTGCTTATCTTTTCCTGTACTAGGCTTCGCTTACGAGAATAACTGAATAAAACAAAAGAAAGAGCTGCTATAAACATTGAGGCTCGCGATGGAATAGTTCTTTTTTTGTTCTTTTATTTCCTTAGCCGGGGCGCCAAGTATGAATATTAATATACCGACGTAAGACCAACGTAACTAAACATCTTACCCCCGTCCTTCCGAGCCCTGTGATGTTTATCACGGATTGCCACGTTTTTGAAGAAACTCTCGCCATCGCCTGGAAAAGGACAAGCTTCCAATCAGGAACTCTCAGGCACGCCACGTACTTCGACATTGTGTCGTCGCCAACTAGCTCTTCCACACTCCTCTTTACTCCCCTTTTTACAGCCATCTCTTCGACAATTTCATTGACGATGGCCTTCGCTTCTGGGTCGCCAAATGCGCACATGTTCGAAAGCACCATCGCCAGACTTTCCCTGTTTCTTTCGCACACGTCATGCACGTCCTTGATGACGCGACTGCTTCGCTGCTTCATCGCTTCATCGCTTCATTAACAGCACCTTTTCTGGAGTATCCAAATCTTCCTTTTCGCTGATCTCCTTTAGATTTGGGGAAACATTCTTTTTTTTCAGCTCTTTGCGAGTTTCCACTGTTTGGGGGTGTCATGGCCACAGATGATGTCTTGTTCGTTGGTGTCGTTGGCATTTCAAAGCATTGTGAAGCACGTGGTCGTTCTTTGTTTGCTTGGCCTTCATTTTCTTCGTCGATAGACATTTTACTGAGATCTACTGAGTTCAGCAAATCTCTCAGCTGCGAAATGAACTCAGAGCTTTCTGAAGAGGAACGGCGAAGCAGAGTGGTTATCAACCCAAACGAGGAACAGACAATTTCCGTTGCATTAGAGGACTTCTTGTTCGAGTAATGGTAGCGATCTAGCAGCCGAATGTGGGCACTGTCGATTCTTTGAAAATCGCTTGGAAAACTGGCGACAACAGGCGACCGCTTAAAGTATTGGATCCACAAACTTTCGAACTTAGAATGAACCAAGTCAATTGTGGACTTAATTCAGAGCTGATGACCGGAGTGAAGGGCGAAAAACCCTTCCTACGTGCCATCTCTACTGCTACTGAATCACGCGTTTGAAATACGAAACTGCAAATAAAAGATAGGCGGGCAAAAACCATGACATTCGAGTATCGACATAGTAACATTATCCAGCTGCTAACTCGAGAGTGTTGATAATTTAAGCTAGTCGGCCCATGACATATTTAATGAGATTAAATCAAATTAACTTCGGGATTATCACACCTGAAAAAGACGAGCCCAGCGGGCTTAATACTTACAGTGCAAAGCACTTGTGTCTTCTCATGGTACAATACCCAAGAACAAACACAAAAAATAGAAATATGTATATCAACTTATGACCCCCCTTACTAATGACCAGAAGCTCGTCACGTGCTAGGCAACCGCTTTCTCGTGTGAATTTAACTGGCTTTACATTTTTAAATTCAGGTAAAAATAGAAAATATCTATCTATTTCAATAAAAAACTTGAAAACATCTTTAAAAACTGGCTTTGCCCAAATTTCTCTTGCTGCCCAAAATTTTTGGGGGGGGGGGGCTGCAGCCCCCCCCCGCCCCCCCGGCCCGTACGCCTATGGCTTGAAATAATGCCGTCCTTGCGATATCCTTCCAACTGTTCCATTTATTGGAGGCGAGCTACCCAAGTAAGTTTAAGCTACTAGGTGTTGTCCTTACCTTAGGCAATAATCTTGTTAACCTTTCAGACCGTTCTTACATAAAAAATGTTCACTTACTCGACTTAAAGTAGGCTATTTTCCTTGTAGCGGCGCGATCCTGCAGTACGCGGCATGTTTTGCTGCAAAGACCACACTTAAAGTCGATCTCGTTTTCTGCAGACGATGCTCCGAGCATCTCGAGTGCTGTGTGCGACAAAATAAGAAATGGATGAATAGGTAAATATTTAGCCACGTATTTCGCATGGAAACAAATAAACAAAGTATAATTTGCAGTTTAGCAAAGGAGCAAACGCCATGGTAACTAAAACAAATGAAGAGCGTTTTCCGCGATGATGAATCCTGTTGTAATGCAAATATTTTTGTAAAAGGATAAACTCAGACAACATTTTTAAAGTACTCTTTGGCGTATGACGCACGGAATAATTTAACGAAATTTGATAACATGTATCTTATCAATCACTAGATGCTGAGCGACTGCAGTTACTCTTTCTGTCTTTCATTTCGTTATACAACACTTTGTCCTGAATTAATTTTTTTGTTATCAGGGTTCTATCCTCGTCGGCTTAGTGACGTCGTTTTCGCTCTTTGTGTTTCTCTCCTCCGTCCTTAGACTTCTCCTTTTACTTTGTGAGGATGGTGCAGGTTTCGAGATCACAATAGGCTATCCTTCACCCCAGTGAACAGTTTTCTGTAATACGTGAACTTACAAAGGAATAAGAAGTTAAGTAGTACATTATAGATTCCTAACACAAAAACGCTGATTGAAGCTTAAGTTACGTGGTATTCCATGGCGCATGAATAAAATGGCTGTGTTAAATTATCTGGAAACCCCTTTTAAGACAGGCTCTAACTAGGGCCCAATGCTCTGTGGCGGGGGGTACTTCGGATTCATGGTGACTGGGAGGTGCATAGGATACTCGATTTGAGGATTTCAGTTTTGTCCAGGATTTTCTTAGGTACTTTGATTTTATCATTGTTGTGTTATATATACATATATATATATATATATATATATATATATATATATATAGCTCACTAGTTTATCTAGTTTGAGCACTCTGGCATGGCTTAGGTGATCCCACATGTGTGAGATCACTTGGGGTAGCTATATTGACTTACCTCCATCCTAGCATCAGCACTGCACTGATGAGGCCCAGAAGGCCGAAACAGTACTGTCTGCAGTTAGTTATATATATATATATATATATATATATATATATATATAGATATAGCTCTTTGGCATACAAAGCTTTGCTTTCATGTCCAAATTGAGCACTCTACTAGGATGAGTCATTGCTGTTAGCATTATGCGCGCCCACTAGTTTATCTAGTTTGAGCACTCTGGCATGGCTTAGGTGATCCCACATGTGTGAGATCACTTGGGGTAGCTATATTGACTTACCTCCATCCTAGCATCAGCACTGCACTGATGAGGCCCAGAAGGCCGAAACAGTACTGTCTGCAGTTAGTTATATATATATATATATATATATATATATATATATATATATATATATATATATATATATATATATATATATATCAAACATTGTGAAATGAAATCACCGACAGAAACTAGTCAGAATTGTTTGTTTGGTAAGTTAAAATTGCATTTGAAAATTCTGTATCGATAATTGCGCAATATAAGTCAATAAATAATTACTAAAAACTACAAACTTCTTTTTAGAGAAAGATGTTCTTTCGTCTTGTCACGAGCGTGGGAATAAGAAAAATTCTAAGTCCTCATGAGGAATCGAACCTCAGACCTTCGGATTCCGCGCTCCGATGCTCTACCACTGAGCCACAAAGACTCCACGGTGAGCGAGGTCTATTACGAAGTTCAAATGACACACGTCCTGCATACTGCTAGGATCAGCAATGTCGATAGCATAATGTTTGTAGATAGAAATAAGAGAGATGGTAAATTTTGAGCTCGGTAAAGAAATAGGGAATGATGTTTTTTTCGTCTTGCCACGAGCGTGGGACTAAGGAAAAATTCTGAGTCCCCATGAGGAATCGAACCTCAGACCTTCAGACTCCACGGTGAGCAAGATCTATTTCATTTCCTGCAAAGTAGCGTTTCAGCAAAGTGTTGACTCATGTTAAGATAATTAACTGTTCGTCTACATGTCTATGGGATCAAAGAGCCGAGTATCTGCAGAACTACTTGCACGCTATCAGCGTTCATCCGTGAGTGGTTTCTAACGTCAATTAGTGATTGGCCAATCGAATGATATAACTTGGCATCAGGGCTTTCCCAAGATAAAGGCGATCTCAACTAAAACAAGCGTTATCTGAGAAAGACAAAAATACATCTTCGTCTGATGCTTGACTTCACCTAAGTGCTCGACTTGATTATAGGACCTCGTCATCCTGAATATGTTACAGCACATTAAACCGGCCTCTGCATTTGAACACAAAACCTGGCGTCGAATAACGTGCTCATCTTATTTCAAACCTCTCCCTCAAACCGAACAGTTGCCACACTTGAGTCAGCCTTACGAGTGAAGCGAACTTTTTTTTTGTTCGCGGAGGAGCAATTATAGATCAAAGAAGCTTGCTTGTTGGCCATGTCTTCATTTAGACGCTTTTGAAAACATCATCGAAGCTCGAACACCTTACCCAGTCATGATTGCCGAGACCATCAGTTCGGCATGCTTCGCTTTATTGGTGGTTGTTTTCTGCTTTGTGATCAAGATCTACACCATGGTAAAAAGCATCCGACCCACGGAATGAAAGAGTACGTGTGGTGTACGCCAGAGATAATCAGAGAGCTTCACCAGTAGCGAGGGAACCTACAGTTTATTTTCCTCAAGCTGAGAGAGGTGCAGGACAACATGGTACATGTAATAATACAACATACAGTGGATCGCA
Organism: Pocillopora damicornis; assembly: GCF_964200805.1. NCBI lineage: Eukaryota > Metazoa > Cnidaria > Anthozoa > Scleractinia > Pocilloporidae > Pocillopora > Pocillopora damicornis. The sequence continues at coordinate 4,637,932 of NC_142676.1, forward strand.
AGCGAGACGGCGACAGCCGCAAATGCACGACGAGCGTTTCAGGTGACAAACTAAGCAAAATATCCCGCATGTTTTAGTATAACTCAAAATTATTATTATTTCTTTTTGTCTTCACTGCCTTCAATCATTTAAGATCTACATTGTCATTTGTTGTCTTTTTTGACCTGATGTGATATTGTGTTCATCATATTCATGATCACGGAAGTTTCCGTCTCGAATTCATCACATGCAATTGAAGAGCACTGGACTAGTAACGAGATACTGAGTCAAGCTTTTTTTCATAAATTGTTGGCTAGTTAACAATTATTCGCCGAAGTGGAGGTGGCAAGTGGTGAACATTTACCGAGCCGTGAAGCAGCGAGGAAAACAGATTATTTTAACTCGTTATTCCTATAACGATTACACAATATTTTCGAGCGCAAGTCACGCGTGTTCAGAAGTGAACAGCAAAGGTATTCGAAATTTGAGGAGCCAGGCACAGTGTGCCTCCAACGCTATCCACTGCTAACTAAACATTCATTTCTTTTTAATAGCTTTCTACATTTTAATCGAGTTCCTGCGATGAGCTGACTACACCGAGGGAAAGCGAATGCCATTGTATGAATGGACAATAGGAACATTTTTTTAAATGCAATAGCGTTTTGTTCTTTTTCAACTCTGGGTTACATTGTGGTCATATACTCTACTTTGAAAGCTGAAAATTTTAATAGCCAATCATATATTTGTAATAAAAAAGTCTGTGTCAAAATAAATAAAATGCCAAGAAAGTAATAACTTATTGCCGAGGTTTTATTTAGTTAGTGCTACTTGTTGTAATTTTTTTTGTTTTTTAAGGTCATGGCCAAAATATTAACCTTAAGCAACTTAAAATTTAGCTAATTTTTAGAAATCTCAAGAGTTACTATTATTCCCATTTCCTTTAAGAGAAGATTTTTTTTAGTTCAAATAGAAAAACTCGAGCAATTCGCCGAGATAAAATAGTTGATTATTTGAAATACATTTACCAGGCCTTTCTGAATCTTTTATTTGATTGATGAGCAAAAACTGCTAGCTTGTTGGCACATGAAGCATGACGGTTCAGTTATTTTTTCTATTTTTAGAATATCTGTGTTGGACTTTTGTTTCCACTGTCACTATGGAAAAAAATAAAAAGCGCCTTATTCCGGTGAGCAGCAAAATGTTTGAATACGCAATTTTGCGGTTTGCTTCCCTAATCTATTTGTGAAAACAGTCCACCTTCACACACGCCATTTCCGGCCGATGGCGTGACTTGGAAAGGGACTGAAACACATATATGTTTTTATATCCATAATGGGCACGGAAAATATAGGTAAAAATATTTAACATTACGAAATGAAACCCCTGATGTAAACTCGTCAGAATTGATTGTTTGGTAAGTTAAAATTGAAATTGAAAATTTTATATTGATAATTGCGCAATATAAGTCAATAAATAATTACTAAATTATTAAACTTCCTGTAGAGTAGCATTTTAGCAAAGTGTTTACTTATGTTCAGATATTTAACTGTTTGTCTGTACGTCTATGAGACCAAAGAGCAGTATCTGCAGAACTGCTGCACTCCCACCACTCCCTTAAATCAACGTTAACCCTGACTTTGTGTATGTTTACATTTACGACACGTTTACTTATCTATCACAGTATCTACCTCATTATTGGGTCGATATACGAAATAATTGCCAAAATGTCAAGCTGATGTTGTTTCACCCCGATGAATACTTTGCCTGTCTTTTCTGTTGAGAACAACGACCTTTATTCAGGGAAAGTCCCAGCGCCTAGTTCTGGGGCATTCGATTGGCCAACACTGATTGAAATCACCACCACCCACGGATTGATGCTAATAGTTCGCTATCAATTACCGTAGGTGGGGGTGAATTGAAAAATCTCTCTCAAGCTGAACGGTTGTCACACTTGAATCACCCTTGCGAGTAGAGCGAGTTTTTTTTGTTTGCGGAGGAGCTGTTAAAGATCAAGGAAGTTTGCTTGTTGGCCATATCTTCATTTAGACGCTTTTGAAAACATCATCGAAGCTCGAACACCTTACCCAGTCATGATTGCGGAGACCATCAGCTTGGCTTGCTTCGCTTTAATGTTGGTTGTTTTCTGCTTTGTGATCAAGATCTAGCTATACCATAGTAAAAAATATCCGACCCTCACGGAGTGAAAGAGTACTTGTGGTGTACGCCAGAGATAACGAGAGACCCTTATCAGCAGAGAGGGAACTCACAGTTTATTTTCCTCAAGCTGAGAGAGGTGCAGGGCAACGTGGTACATGTAATAATACAGCATACAGCGGATCACAAGCGATACGACGACAGCCGCAAATGCACGACGAGCGTTTTGGGTGACAAAGTAAGCAAAAAATGTCCCGTATGTTTCAGTACAACTCGAAAACCATTTTTTTTTATCTTTACAGCCTTCAACCATTCAAGCTGTATATTATATTTTTTGTCTTTCTTGACTTGATGTGATATTGTTTTAACCAAATTTACAGGAGTTTCCGTCTCATATTCATCACAGGCAGTTGAAGAGCACTGGATTAAAAACGAGTTCCCGAGTCAAGCTCTTTTTTTTTGTAAATTGTTGGCTATTTAACAAATATTTGCCGAAGGAGGCATGCGGTGAACATGGGAAAACAATAGCATTAGCAACGACTCAAGGTCTTAACATATTGGCTGAACAGGCAGTGACAAAGAATGTAAAATATTTTCCTATTGGTATGTTAGCACGTGGGCCGCTATGGCGTTAATTGAGTCTTGTTGTTTCGTGTATTTAAGGTTTGACATCTGTAATGTATTCATCTCAGCTCTCGAACGTTTCTAGTTATACGTTAAATTTTATCTTGCATGTAATTAAGCTGTTTTACTTTTAACCCCCAGAGGTTGATGCGTCTGCATTTGGATGGGGACTACATTCCCATTTTTCCCATTGGGTTTTTTGGGTTTTCGTATCAGGCGGCGGCACAAAAACGTTTTAGCCCGATACTAACTTTTTTTAAATGCAATAGCACTTTGTTCTTTTTAATTCTAGGTTACATTGTGGTCATGTAGTGTCAGACTTCTGTTTCCAGGGTCACATTGGAACAAAATAAAAAGCGAGTTATTCTAGTCGGCAGACTCATATGATGAGGTCCTTGATTCCCAGACATCGATTTGTCTGTGTCGTTTAATACGACTTAGGACTGATACAGCTAAATCAGGAAGATGTAGTTGTGAGGGAAATGATTCGTAAATATTGAAAAAGGTAGAGAGTTTTTTCAGGTAGCTCTTTAAAGGAGAAAGATTTCTATATCAACCGCTTTCCACCCTCGTGTATTTGCTACTTCGTAAAGTTTCCGGCAGATTATTCTCGGCTTAGCTGTGGCAGCTGATCGATTTACAAAAAGGTGTTTATAACCTTAAAATGACGAGGTTAAGCAGTATTTGCAAGATGTGAACATTTGTACTAAATTAGGCCATATACTATTTCAGCAAAATCATAGAGCACGGAATTTTGAGGTTCCCTTCCCTAATCTATTTGAAAAAACAGTCCAACCTCCAAACGCGCCATTTCCGGCCGATGGCCGGAACGCAGATAACTTTTTATTTGCATAATGGACACGGAAAATATAGTTATAGGTTGCGAAATGGCACCACTGATATAAACTCGAAATACAAACACTTGAAAATTTATATTGATAATTGCGCAATATAAGTCAATAAATAATTACTACATTATTAAAAACTACAAACTTCTTCTCATTTTTCCTTGGGTGGCGTGAGACCTCAATCAGTGGTTGATCAATCGAATGATAGAACTAGGCGCGGGGCTTTCCCGGAATGAAGGTCATTGATCTCAACAGAAAAGACATGCAACATGTTTATTGACTTTCTAGAAGAATTCTCTTTAACTAAACCCACCCACATGAATTGAATATAACACTATGATGTTTACTTAGCGCCTATCAGTTGCTACACTTAAATCGGTCTTGCGGGTGGAGCGCAGTGTTTTTCATTTGCGGAGGAGCAATTATAGACCAAAGAAGCTTGCTTGTTGGCCATATCGTCATTTAGACGCTTTTAAAAACATCAACGACGCCGAGAGCCTTCCCCAGTCATGATTGCTGAGACTATCAGTTCGGCTTGCTTCGTTTTACTGGTGGTTGTTTTCTGCTATATGATCAAGATCTACACCGTGGTAAAAAACATTCGACCCTCACGGAATGAAAGAGCACGCGGGGTGTACGTCAGAGATAATCAGAGAGGCTTACCAGTACAGAGGGACCTTACAGTTTATTTTCCTCAAGCAGAGAGAGATACAAGACAACGTGGTACATGTAATAATCCAACATACAGCAGATCACAAGCGAGACGGCGACAGCCACAAATACACGACGAGCGCTTTGGGTGACAAAGTAACACAAACTTCCCCTATGTTTCAGTCTTTTGCCTTCACCGCCTTCAAACATTCAAGCTGTATATCATCATTTGTTTCTTTCTTGACTTGATATGATATTGTGTTAACCATATTCACGGAAGTTTCCGTAGCGAATTCCTCACATGCAATTGAAAAGTACTGAAATAGAAACGAGTTCCCGAGCCGGGTTCCTATACGATGAACTGACTACATCAAGGGGTAATAAATGCCAGTGTATGGATAGAAGATTGTTTATTTGAATGCATTAGGCTTTGTTCTTTTTTCTATTCTAGGTTATATTGTGCTATATACTCTACTTTGAAAACTGTATTTTTAATAGCCAATTATATATTTGTAAAAAATATATATAAAAAATAGTCTGTGTCCAAATAAATAAAATGCCAAGAAAGTAGAAATTATTGCCGAGGTTAGTTTTTCAACGCTGCTTGTTGTAATTTAACTTCCCTCGCTGGCAGTTTTTTGTTCGTTTGTTTTTAAAGCAACTTTCGATTAAAATAAACACTTGAATGCAACTGGCCCGTGACATCGTGGCTCCTGTCAATTTAGTTCACGCGCGTTTCAATTTGTATTCAAAAAAAAAAATTCCGGCTTTGGCTTAAACTCGGTATGTTTACTTGGGGTTTTGCGCCTTGACCGGCCTGTCAATTTGAATCTGCCCTAATTTAATATGCTTAAATAAATAATAAACAATGACTGTATTGGATGACACATTTACCGGTAGAACCAGTAGTTCACATTGTAGTCCACTGTTTATGATCCTTTTGCCAACGATGTAGGAAATTTGAGACCCGGAGGTATGTTAAAGCACATTCGCATGATGTTTTTGTTTTCTACATTGTAATGAGACTATTTTGGATGAGGACAGAAATCGAGGAAGTTAGGAAGATGGCACACGCGTTCTTTCGGTCACGGGGTGAAGATTCGCTGATACAGCTATTAATAGATCTGCAATATGAACCCTGTCATCGTGAAATCTGCACCACGACAAATTAATTGATTTCTGCTTTGTCAAATCGAAATATTAATTACCTCACAAAAAGCGAAAGGAATGGAAATCCATCGGTAAAATCTTAAGAACAAAAACAACTTCCTTCGTCATTTGCAAGGTCGCTTTCTGTTTATCCACACCTTATGGAGTTTTGTATCAAATGTCCCCAGAAGTGACAGCAGTTGTCGCACAAACTGCAGTTTATTAATTTCTATTGCCCCAGCGACTCCCATTTTTTTTTCTTGCCTTTACCGCCTTCAAACATTCAAGCTGTATATCATCATTTGTTTTCTTTCTTGACTTGATATGATATTGTGTTAACCATATTCACGGAAGTTTCCGTAGCGAATTCCTCACATGCAATTGAAACATGAGGGGACGCAAATCGTCTGTACTGTAAGTATCCCGGAGAGTCCCATACATTTTCTTAGACTTTTAGTCTAAGAAAATGTATGGGACTTTTTGAACGCTCCAGGTAGCTTTCCTGTAAGGTGTCATAATCCTGTTGCTGCTGACATCGATGTGACAGATAATTGCTTTTGCACTGTTTTCTTTGCCGGCTTATACCTATCATCAAGTTTCAATAGGACGGCTATCATTTTTCACAAGAATAATGAAGTTTTTGTAAATTGTGAGATCGGATGCAAGAGCACGTGTTTAACTATTTCCCTCTTCTTGCTTGGGAATGCATTAGTAAAATGCCGGCGGACCTTGAAGCCTCCAATAAGCTGGAAATACCAAATAAACGGGAAGTGAAATCGCGAAAAAATACTCCCGAGGAGAAACGAAAACAAAATAGAGAATGGAGAAAGCGAAAGCGAAAGCGACAGCAGAAGAATGCGAGTAATCTGGCTCTGCTCGCTAATACTGAAGTTCTGCTGAGAATCAATGATGGACCAAATGTGGCTGAGACGAGCTTGGTAGATAAGAAATCGTTTTCTCCAAATCTGGATACAGAACAGGTAGGCAACGAAAGCGGACTTATCGTGCTTGAGGCTAATTCTAAAGAAGAAATGGTAAGTAATGCGAAGAGACCACGATTAACAACCCTCTTGGATGTACATTGTTCAAGATCTGCAACAATGCTTCGGATGGCGCTTGGAGACGACGCAAGACGCAAGCCGACTCAACATTCAAGGTCATTTTTGGCACAGACAACGTTTCAACGCATTGTTAGTCAGAAAAATATCCATTTTAAGAGTATGTCAGATAAAGAATTCAAATGCAACTTTAAAGAATTGATTCCGGAACATTTGGAGTATCTAACCCAACATTCCGTTGGTAGTGGAAGTTTTGGCCAATGCTTCAAAGCAAGTTACCGCGGGATCGCCGTTATTGTGAAGCAAATGACACACAATGACAACGCCGGAGAACAGGACAGGGCAAAGAAAAACCTTCTTCATGAAGCAGGGGTTATAACTGCATTGGGGGATCATGCCAACCTCCCAATGTTGTTTGGAGTAGTTACAAAGAGCTTGCCCCTATGCCTTGTTCTACAGTTCCATGGCATCAACCAAGAAAGCACTACTCTTCATCAGGCAGCAAGCAAAAACCTGCTTAATTCAACAGATTGTATTTCACTGTTTATAGAGATAGCTTCCACCTTGAGCTATGTTCATTCAAAAGGCTACCTTCATAATGACGTAAAAGCTAACAATGTAGTATTGGAAAGAAAGTCCGACTCTGCGAAATACGACCCGATTCTTATTGATTTCGGTAAAAGCACCAAGCTGGGGTTGCCATCCTCAAAACGAAGTTCGTCCTGCTCTTCAAGAAAGATCTATTTAGCCCCAGAAGTCCAAAAAGAAAGACGTTACAGCATTTCTAGTGACATTTACTCTTTAGGAAGAATGCTGAAGGCTGTGTCGTGTTTAATAGGTTTTTATGAGAAGGTGCGGGTGCTTGTGAAAAAAGCCACTGACCAAAACCCGGGTGATAGGCCTACTGTTGAAGAATTTTTGCAACAAATCTCTACAATTATACCATAGGTATTTCGCTAGTTCTTTTTCCCATGCCATGTGTTCGGAACAACATATTCATGATAAGTGATGCGGAAACGCTCGATTTTTTTCGACAGAAAGCCACCACAGAAACTGTAACAAAATAAACTGAAATCCTTGGTTTCTTTCTTTCTAAATTTAAATTAATGTTCTATTTAGCATTTAAGAGGCAGTAGAATGGCAAGTGAATGTTTCTTTTTATAAACAAAGCAGTTGAGTAAGTCGAGTTGTTTGCTGAACTGTTTTCACTGTGGTGTTTCCACGATACATTGAAATTCGCGTTTCGTTGGTTAACAAAATCATAATTTTAAATATACTTTACAGTAAGAATTATGTGAAAAGATAGAGGGGCCGCAGCCAGGATAAAACATCTTGTAAAATTTAAAAAACGATCTCTGGCTAAAACTTTTAAAAATACAGTTACAGTTACAGTTCATCCGTCCCTCCTAAAATCTGGAAACGTTATGTTGATGATAGCTTCTGCATTATCAAAAAAGACAATGTGCGAGCTTTCCATGACACATTAAATTCAATTGACGCCAACATCTCTTTCACCATCGAAATTGAAAGTGACAATAAGATCTCATTTCTCGACACTTTGGTCACCCGTAGAAATGGCACCATCGCTGTAGATGTTTACAGAAAACCTACGCACACGGACAGATATCTAGACTACAATTCTCACCATGATAATAAACACAAGGCCAGCACAGCAGCAACCCTTCTACACAGAGCCCTAAAGCTACCCAACTCCTCCGAAGGAAAAGAACGAGAACTAAATCGAGTTTATTCAGCACTTAAGTCTAATGGTTATCCATCGATTTTCATTAAAAACATCCAGACCAAAAAAACCCGACGCTCAACAGTGTTGTCCCCGGAGGAACTTGTTGGCACATTTTTCAAGATGGTCGAGGCGTCCGAATCACGCAAGTTGTTCGCCTCTCTTCTATACATTAAAGGCGTAACAGAACCTCTGACTCGTGTCCTCAAAAAACACGACATCACAGTGGTGAACAAACCACTTATCACCCTCCAACAACAGTTCCCGGCCCCAAAATTTCGACCATTATTGGAATCTCAAACAAATGTTGTTTATAAAATTCCTTGTGGTGACTGTTCATGGTGTTATATTGGTGAGACTGGCAGGGCCTTCAACACAAGAAAGAAAGAACACCTCAGAAATGTGAAAACCGCGGCAAAAGGCTCAAGAATTTCCAATCACGTCTGGGCCAATACTCACGCAATAGACTTTGATAATGCATCTATTATTGACAAAGGCAGTTTTAGAACAAGAAAAACACTAGAAGCGTGGCATTCCAAGTTAACTCCCAATGCGGACAACAATTCCTGTCCTTTGCCCGGACAATACAACATTCTTTTTAACAAACATTCTTAGTTATTAGCATTTTTAATTTCCTACTTTATACTTCACACCTAGTATTTTTAACAAACATTCTTAGTTATTAGCATTTTTAATTTCCTACTTTGTACTTCACACCTAGTATTTCTTACCTTTTTATCATTTTACCCGTTGAAGGCTGTAGCGCAAACAGCCGAAAGCTCGTATTTTTAAAAGTTTTAGCCAGAGATCGTTTTTTAAATTTTACAAGTAAGAATTATATTTTTGACCGACAACCAATAGCATTCTTTTTTTTATGAAACGATAATAAAGGTTCTTCTCTTATGGCTTCAAAACGGCCTGTCTCTTTTGAAGTGAGTTGTTCGTTTGTCTCGATTCCCTAACCGATGAACCTTCTCAGTTTTCGATCCTGCAAACTTTATCAGAGCATGATGATTCAGCGAAAGGAACATTTCCAACCTGGGTTTCATCAAAAGACGAAGAAGGACATTCTACTTGCAGTTGTGGTTTCCTTACGGTAACCTCCTCTTGACTTTCGTTTTGATCAGCTCTCGTTGTTTCCTCACGGTCACTGATTTCAGTTTTCCGCTTAACTGCAACAGTCTTCTGGAATTTTCTGTTGAACTTCTTCCTTTGTTTTCGTACCTTTGTTCTTCTGCGCTTTTCTTCAATTGAATGTTTTCTGAACCTCGGCATCATGCAAAATTACTTGCTTGCTCCAGCCCTGAGAGATCGTTCTTCGCTTAAGAAGGTTTAATCCGTAATCACTGACACGCGTAATTATCGCACGTTTGTATGCAAAGACTTCCTTTTGTCTTTTGAAGTAGAATTAGCATAGCCTAAACCACTGATGCGTTCAACTTTTGAAAAGCCTCTTCTCGAATCCCTTTTTGTATTTGTTCACAAAGTGTAACATATAAAGTCTGTAGTACTTTGCATTCTTTCGAAACTCAGTTGATTATCTTGAAAATTGAAGTTGCTGGCTCACATACATTCGGATGAAGTGATACTTCTCCCACATCTAACGCTGTATTATTTCCTTTGTTTTACTGAGGACGTTACTAATTTTCTTTGTTTCAATTATAACATTAAAGTGAGACTTATTCTTCAGTTTCAGTCATTGGCCAAGTGCGCAATTTCGACTAAAACTCAAGACAGTAAGTAACTGCCGTTTGCAATTTGAAGTTCTCGACATCACGCAAAATTACTTGGTCGCTCCAAAGAAAAATCCTTCAGTTCGCTTAAGGCTCTAATCCGTGACTGACACGCGTAATTATCACACATTTGTATCCAAAGAGTTTCTTTTGTCTTTTCAAAAAGAATTGCATAGCCTCAACTGATGCATTGAAGTTTTGAAAAAAAAAGCCTCTTCTCGAATCTCTCTCTTTTTAATATCTCTCTTTTTTTACAAAGTGCAATATTTTAAGTCTGTAGCAGTTTGCATTCTTTTGTAACTCACAAACATTAATCAAGCGATACTTCCGGCCCATATCTAACAGTTTCAGGACGTTCTTAATTTTCTTTGTTTCAATTATAACATGAAAGTGAGACTTTGAGACATTTTCTTCAGTTTCCGTTATTGGCCAAGTGCACAATTTCGACTCAAACTCACGAGAGTTAGTCATGCCGTTTGCAGTTTTCTGTCGCTTTTGTGGGAAAAAATTCAAAACAGGTGTTTCTCTAAGAAAACACTACGAACTGAAGCATCATGAAGACAGCCTTTTTGAGACAACAAACATATTTGTGGATGAATTTGGCAATCGCTGCGATGAGCCAAAAGCAACTGTGCTTGGAAACGACGCAGAACTTCAAGAATATCTGAAATGGCTATCCGCTTTGGTGGAGAGAATAAACATGTCATTGGTACCTGATCATCCAGGTGAATACTATGGTTTAAATATTTCTCTGTTTTGGAAGCTGTTGTTAACACGGTTCGGTTCATTTCTTGATAGGAAAGTGGTGTCATATCGACTGTTTTCAAGTACCCGAGCGGTATTTTCGTCACATTTTGCATCGGTTGGAAAGTCCGAGGCTTGATAGTGTTCGCGATGTTTCACACCGCCGCCAGCCTATTTTTAAAAGAACGGCAAGACGATTGTCGTACAAAATATTTGAGGAGCAAACGTTCAAAAGGATTCTAGAAGAGCAGGACTCTTTGCTGTTTAAGTCCCATGCATTGTTCAGTAACCAGGACGAAGTTCCTGATATTTCAAATATGGAAGCTGAGGCGGCTCTTGAATTTGCCAAAGCAAGGGCAAAAAAACCAGTACCACGACCAACGAGTCGATCGTCAATGGAAATTAGCACGGGGGAGGGCCGTTCCACTCGAGAAGTTGAGTTAATTTGGTGGCCAAGCTTATACTCGAGATCGCTTTATGGGAAACTGACTCTGCGTTTCTATGTCAAAAAAACTTCAATTTAGAAGTTCAACAATTTCATTTTTTGTTCCTGTTAACGCTTAAACTTTTACACTTTAAAGAACTATAAATACATCATTTACAATTAGGTCCACAAGAAACTACTTATAATTAATTATGTTGAGTATTTCCGGATGAATAAGATAGGACTTAATAAAAGTGGTTTCACTTTTGTGATCTTTCGTGTAAATCGACCCCAACTATTCAGTAAAAAGAAACACAAAGAATGATTTCATTTTTTTTTCTTTTTCTTTATTTCTTTTTGGAATCTCAACTCAAATGGCATTAAAACAATGACGGAGGGACATACATACAATCAAGCATTTAGCTTATGTAGCTGGCCGGATGTAATACGCACGTGGAATTCATACGATCGGCGAACCCTAAACATTTTTCTCGCGGCTTCAATGGAAAAACTTTAGCGCACGTTTATTCCGATACCTGCGCAGACTATCATGCCCCAACAGCATCTGCTTTTAAAACAAAACCCACGATATGTCGATAATCAGGTTACGTAGAATGAGAATTATAATTTGAAAGTCAAGCCTCGTTGTTAAGCGCAACTTTTGGGTGTAATATTGAGACAAAAACCATAGCAGCAGAAAACGTTTTGTCAGACTTGGGCCAGGGATATGTTACGAAGGGGTTATCACCCTTACCGTTACCAACTCATTGTTCACCTGGGAACCTTACGACAAATAAAGCCTTTTGTTCAATGCGTTCACCACCGTTTTTTTATGAATGGAAAATAATAGATTTCAACTAATCATTCTTTACATGCGTCATGGCAACTGAACATAAGATGACGATAACAGTAGTTGTAAAGTCTCAAATTCTAGCTCCCATAGCCAAAAGGATGTCTGTGACTCTCTCTCTCAAATGAAATGCTGAAGCTTGGTTATACCACTGGAGAATTTTGTCTGAAAGAAGCTCGCCTACTGGAAACTAAAAGAGAGAAAACAAACAGAGAATCATTGTCTTGCTCAGCTGAGATGGAAATTATGTTTTAAAATGTTTATAACCTTATCCTAACCTTTCGCCTTGAGAATTCTTCGAAGAACAGCATAACAAATACTCCGCAATCATACCCGTTTTCTTGCTGAGGTACCTAAGGGTTCAAGAATGCCGTTATTTATCCATTTGTCTTTTTAAATATTACTATCATAACTACAGTGGTCTCTAAATGTTTCTCACCACTGGAGTTACAGTCTGACAATGGTTATTGGGTTGCTTTAACTGATTTGAGTAGACATGAATTATTCTTTATAGAATTACCAATAAGTTTATATTTAATGCACCAGATATCTATAGTTGGATTTTATTCTGCTAATTCACAGTAAATGACAAAAAGACAAGCTGTATAACCAAACATTCACCACCATCGTAATACTATCCAATTTTTTCAGTACTTCAGTCAGCCTCAGTACAAGATAGTGTTTCCTATCTACATTTAGATACTTTAGCATTAATTTTGCCCTGAAAAATGCAACTTGAAATGACAACCCTTAAGAAGAAGACTAGAGATTTTAATACCTTGGGATAGAGGACAGGCATAGTCTTGGAAGTAAAGTGTGGACTTGGACATTCATTCATTTTAGCCGTCCACTCACATTCTATAAAACTAAAAACAAACAAATGATACAGTTGCTGTACTGCAGGAGGTGTCTGGTGTTTAAAAAAAAATGAAAATAGTATAGTGCATACCTTCTGATAATGTTTGCTTCTTGTTCTCGTGAGGAGGGAGAACAAGTGAAGTTCTTTCTATCTGAGCCATAAACAATGGAGTCAATCATCAGAATTGGAACTCTAAAAAGAAGATTCCACTGCAATATTAATTTTCTCTTCAGTTGGTGTCTTTTCCCAACAAGAATTAGTCAAAATCCTCAACTTCACCATTCAACAAAGTTATTGCTACAACACAAAGCCCTCAATGCATTTTAGATCAAACATCATTAGATGACTTGAGCATACTTTTTTCTATTTTTAGAAAGGCTTAAAGACAATGTTTCTGCTAAAGCTTACACAGCACAGCCATCATCCTTTCTTCTTCTGCTTGTGAGTGTTGGTAGATTATATATCACAGATAGGAACCAATGCCCACTAAAAATAAAACAAACAGTGACACTGTTTATATTATGACAATGGTGTTTGCAGAGAAAAATAGCATAGAGAGAGATAGATATAAAATAAGCAACAATAATAATTATCATGAACTTTTAAATACCTTCTACATACTGGAATGAAAATAAACTTCTTTTTGAAAATGTCCACTCTCCTTGTAAACTTAGATGCTTCGACATATCTTTCATCAGGACTGACAGATGCATAGAGAGGCAAATAATTATTAAAGACCATCAGCATGTACGAGAAACATGTACGAGAAACATGTATAATAATTATAAAAAATAATATTGTCTTTATTAATGTACTTCAAAGAAAACCAACCATATTGGGTACATGTATATCATTAGGATGGTTCAGCTTACCAACAATTACTACAAGAGCTATTTTTTGCAGGACAAGAGATGACACTGCTTTAAGTGTTCCATATTGATTTTCACAGCTATAAAAGAAAAAACAAAAAAAACAATCATAAAGACTGTGGCATAAAGGTGTTAGGTGTTTAACTAGTACATTTACAATACATTCAGTGAACATTTAATAATTGTCATTAACGGCTATTGATTTCTCCCCAGCAAAAGAGCCAAATTCTATACAAAATAGAGCCACAGGAAACAAGTTTAAAAAACAAACCTGAGCCTTCTAAATCAATCATCTCAGTGTGAGTTCCAAAGTCTCGAAGAAACTTGTGCTTCCTCAAGGCATCAACAAAATACTACATACAAAAAACAGAACAAGCAACCACTTTTTTAACTGTACAACAACTGTATATTGCTGTTATAAGGATGTGCCAACATCCATACGAAATTGTACACAGGATATAAGGGTGTCAAACCAACCTGTTACAGCACAATAATTCTTATATAAACACAAGCAACTAAAAGAAGAATCTCTAGGTTATACTGCACTTTTGGGTGTGCCACCTTAAAGTCCAGCCTATTAAATAAGATCATTGAAAGAGTGTAAAAATACAAAAATGCTGGGTTATACTGCACTTTTGGGTGTGCCACCTTAAAGTACAGCTAACTAAATAAGATCATTGAAAGAGTGTAAAAATACAAAAATGCTGGGTTATACTGCACTTTTGGGTGTGCCACCTTAAAGTACAGCCCACTGAATAAGATCATTGAAAGAGTGTAAAAATACAAAAATGCTGGGTTATACTGCACTTTTGGGTGTGCCACCTTAAAGTCCAGCCTACTGAATAAGATCATTGAAGGAGTGTAAAAATACAAAAATGCTGGGCTATACTGCACTTTTGGGTGTGCCACCTTAAAGTACAGCCCACTGAATAAGATCATTGAAAGAGTGTAAAAATACAAAAATGCTGGGTGAAACTGCACTTTTGGGTGTGCCACCTTAAAGTACAGCTAACTAAATAAGATCATTGAAAGAGTGTACAAATACAAAAATGCTGGGTTATACTGCACTTTTGGGTGTGCCACCTTAAAGTACAGCCTACTAAATAAGATCATTGAAAGAGTGTAAAAATACAAAAATGCTGGGTTATACTGCACTTTTGGGTGTGCCACCTTAAAGTCCAGCCTACTGAATAAGATCATTGAAAGAGTGTAAAAATACAAAAATGCTGGGTTAAACTGCACTTTTGGGTGTGCCACCTTAAAGTCCAGCCTATTAAATAAGATCATTGAAAGAGTGTAAAAATACAAAAATGCTGGGTTAAACTGCACTTTTGGGTGTGCCACCTTAAAGTCCAGCCTACTAAATAAGATCATTGAAAGAGTGTAAAAATACAAAAATTCTGGGTTATACTGCACTTTTGGGTGTGCCACCTTTAAGTACAGCCTACTGAATAAGATCATTGAAAGAGTGTAAAAATACAAAAATGCTGGGTTATACTGCACTTTTGGGTGTGCCACCTTAAAGTCCAGCCTACTAAATAAGATCTTTGAAAGACCTTTGGCAAGAAAGAAACTCTAAGTTCATGGATCTCCTAGGAAAGGTAACTACTGCATAGTGTGAAATTGAAAATGAAGCAAGTACTTACAAATGGTGCCCATTTTGATAGCGCTCTCCGACGAAACATCTGGGCGCTGCACAACATAAACCACACCTCTAGACTTAACGAACAATAAACTTGAACTGTTGAACCACAAGTGAAGGTACTTGCCAATGCCACATCTGCTATCAAAGACTTACATCAATACGGGACTGACAAAATGTAACACGGTTAAGAATGAAATTCTTGGCAGTGTTTACATCCATGTAGGAGAGCTTTAACTTGTCCAGTGGAAGGGAGAGTCCCACAATCTCCTCAAGGTTTTGAAGAATTTCAAATTCTGTTGGACCTGAAATGTGTTTATCACAATGAGAAAAATAATAGATACCCACAAAGCAAATCAATTTTAAAATAATAAAATAAACAGTAAGCCAGTAATTCAACCACTCACGCACCTGACATAGAGCTCACGTGAATATTCTGTTTTGAAATGGCAGACTCCTGACCACTCTTCTTCTTAACAGAAATTCTATCACCATGAAAAGACTCTGGGCCAAAGCACTTCAGGGCTTGATTGGCTTCTGGAAGTGAACCAATCTTGTAGGCAATCAGACCAATGGACGCAAGCAACTGCTCTGTATTGCGCATCTCCATATGGAGAGCACACAACTGAATGCTAGTAAGCTCTTCATCAAGGAGAAAAAGGAGATCATCCCGAATTCCAGTTGATCTGCAAATACATGAATAACAATGATGCATTTACAATGTATTTATAAATAAAAAATCATAGCCTCATGAAGACCATGGCAATAAATAAATGGGAATAACTCAATGAAACTTAAAACTCAAGAAACAATGTTAAATAAAAATGACAATGATGACTTTATTTAAGTCTCAAGGGTATTTAGCCAAGCACAAGTGCTCTTGACTAATAATTAAACAAAAAGAGACAACCCAAAATCAATGAAGTCAAATGTTGGTTTTCCATTAAAGGGGAAAACTAGAGTGCCTGGATAAAAAACCTCTCAGAGGAGATTAGAGAGCCAACAAATCATACTGTGCTTTGTCTAGGAACAGATCCAGATTGGTGGAAGGTGGCTGCTCTCACCAATGCATCAACTCTGATACCCAAAAGGCCACAAGCACTTCCTAAGTAAGCCTGTTCATTAAGTAATGATCATGAAAGGCTAAACTAAAAATATACCTGCCTATGTTACACTTGCTTCGTAGGCATTCCAGGCAGGTTTCATCTGGGGCTACATCATGACATTTGCAACCCTAATGGGGATTGGAATTATCTCAAATTAAATTAATATTATCTTACAAAATTTTGTGGTTGCATTGTTAGTGAAGACTGCAGCTTGTGTATTGCAACTGATGAACTTCAACGACTAAAAAAATGCTTATACATCCACATGTACACCAACACAAATACTAACCCTGATTGCATTGCATATAAAGCAAAATTCCACATTTACCCCTCGACCACCAAGTTGAAAATCAAGATCCCCTTTCTTTACCAAAAGAAGGATCAGTGTTTTGTAGTCCAATGAAACTAAGATATGACAAAAAACAACAATAATAAAGAATTATGATGATATACATGTAGAAAAATAACTTATTGTTTAAAATATTGGTCAGCTTCACTGATAATGGAAAAAAAACTCTCAAGTTTCAAAAAAAGAAAGTCAGCATCCCCCCTCCCTTAAAAGATCAGGGTTGTTCTTGCAAACAACCTTTATGCGATAAACTGGCAGAAACATCTTACCATCAAATTCTACATTGAACTTGATGCCATCAACAAAAATTCCTTGGTTCTTGATAATTCTCTTTTGCTCATTCACATCCTTTAGAAGTACCTTCAGGCTTTCCCTATCAAAATAACATTAGGCATAAAGACAATCAATGAAACTTATTATTTATTGAGCTTGTGTTGGAGTAAGGTTCTTATATTGCAAAAGGGTTTGTAGTTTTTTTTTTTCTTTCTGTCTAATTATGTGTGGGTATTTTTTGGTTGTGTGTGTGGGTGTTACATTTGTCAGATCTTGGAGCCACTGGAAAGCCAACATTACAACAATGAAAACTGTCATATATAGTCTACAAAACTACAGGCTTTCAGTACGGAGAGCTTAAATGGAAAAGTGTCTATACTGTGGGTGGTAAACAGTTCATAACCATGCCAAGCAAAGGAGAAAAAGTATTTTGGTAACATAGAATAGAAATTGATGATGAACCTGTTTTCTTTACAATTGGCAATGGCCAGTGGGTAAACAGACTTTGCACTCTGTATGCTGTATACAGGATTAAGACGGGCAACCAGACCTACCAACACCTGATTTCTACCTGATCATAAAAAAATAATAATAGAAACAGTTATTATTTCATTCACATTCATGGGACCAAAATTATACACAGCTACACATTTACTCTGAGATAAGGTATTGTTCTATAATTTATAACAGCATACTTAAACCTGACAGTCTGTATTTACCACAAAAGGGTCTTCCATCTATCTTGATCAGAAGTTTGAGAGTTGGTGAGCACATCTTATGCAGCCTTTGCTCACGAACAATCAGCTCCAAAACAGGATACAAATCCACCTGATAACCTTGTAAAGGAGTTGGCACCTTTTTCACATCCATGTATTCTTTACAAACTCCAAAGATCACTTTTTTGGCAGCCTTTATTTGATTAAGATTTAACAATATTGGTGTGTCAGAGGATTTCTAAAATGGATACCAAAGAAAGAAAGCAAAACAAAAATTAAAAACTACAAAATTAACATGGAAAACACATTGATAACTGAGGGTTAAAAAATCAGCCATTATCATTGTAATAATAAATAATAATAAGACTTTCACTTCTTGAATCACTTTCAAGCATTTAATTTGTTACTATAGCACTGCTTCCAAGTTGGGATAAATCTGAGTGCGGACATGTCCTTTACAAAAGAAGGAGCCCTTCTGAGAGATCAACACTATGCAATGCTGCCTCTCCACCCTTGAAATTAATGATTGACGCCATCCTAAAGTTGTGCTAAGCTGGCAACAATTTCTCAGTCTCAAAAACTCTTCAGGGAAGTTTACGGTGTCAATGGTCTTTCTACATCTTAGAGGCAGAGAAGCCAAAATTCTAAAACTTTTAAAGCCTTTTTACCACCGATCCTACTGTATCTTAAAAACGGAAATTTTCATGAGCGACTAAACTTCAAGCAAATAATGACAATTTGTCAAAAAAACGGCTTTTTGAAAAGAGCGAATGTGACTGTTAGGAACTTCCCTTTAGGCTGATTATTGATTTGTGATAGCGGTCGCCATAAAGTAGGCAAAACATTTAGCCTTGTAACATTGATTGCTAAGAATAAACCTTACCCCTGTCCTTCCAAGTTTGGTGATATTGATTACGGCTTGCCAAGTATTACCAGATATCCTTGCCTTGGTCTTGAAATATAGTAACACCCAATCTGGAACTCGGAGGCTTTCCACGTATAAAGAAAACGTTTCATCGCCAACAAGCTCTTCCACTGTCCTTTTAACTCCTTTCTTCAGGGCCACATCCTCCACAATCTCATTTACGATAGCTTTCGCCTCAGGATCATCAAAGGCACACATGCTGGAAAGCACCGTTGACAAATTCTCCCGGCTCCTTTCACAGATGCCTTGTACATCTTGGAGAACGCGGCTCCCCCTTTTTTTAATAAGGAAAGTCTTTTCTGGGGTCTCCAAATCATTTCTTTCACAAATCTCCTTAAGATTAAGACTGCCACTGCTTGGAGGAGTCAAATGAACCGGGACAGGCGTTTCTTTCGTCTTAGGAGTGTTGAATTGAGGAGGCATTGAAAGGCGCCGAGCTGCACGTGGTCGCTCGCAATTCACGTCGTCGTCGTCTCCTTTAAGGGAACTAAAATCCAAGCCATTCAGAAATTCTTTCACCTTATAAATCGCGGCGGATCCTCGTTCTTCAGAACTTGTTTTCTTCCTTAGAATAGCCGATACAAGCCCAAAAGACGAGCAAACAACTTCGAATGCACTTGAACTTTTCTTGTTGACGAAAGGGCGCCCATCAAGAAGCCAAAGTTTGCCGCTTTCAACTCTGCAGAAATCTTCAGGAAAAGTTTTCACGATCGGCGATCGCTTTAAATATTGTAAGGGAGTTATTCCACAAATTTCAGTTGTGAGCACGTACCAGTAACTCTGATCGCTTAATCCCTCACTGACCACGCGAGAGAAGGTCGAAAAACCTTTCCTCGGCGCCATTTTGAGTGGAATATCTGGTAAATCTTCATGCACATCGGAAACTACATGCACTGAAAAGCAATCTGGGAAAAAATACCAAACATTGTCCAGATCCAACCGGAAGAGGCGCTAACGATACTAACCATGCAAACGCTGACATAAATATCTCATATTTAATGGGATTAAATCACCTACGGAGCTTGATATGTACTTACAGTGCAGACGATTTGCGTCCCCTCATGGTACTGGAATAGAAACGAATTCCCGAGGCGGGTTCCTATACGATGAACTGACTACATCAAGGGATAATAAATGCCAGTGTATGGATAGAAGATTGTTTATTTGAATGCATTAGGCTTTGTTCTTTTTTCTATTCTAGGTTATATTGTGCTATATACTCTACTTTGAAAACGATATATTTGTAAAAAATATATATAAAAAATAGTCTGTGTCCAAATAAATAAAATGCTAAGAAAGTAGAAATTATTGCCGAGGTTAGTTTTTCAACGCTGCTTGTTGTAATTTAACTTCCCTCGCTGGCAGTTTTTTGTTCGTTTGTTTTTAAAACAACTTTCGATTAAATAAACACTTGAATGCAACTGACCCGTGACATCGTGGCTCCTGTCAATTTAGTTCACGCGCGTTTCAATTTGTATTCAAAAGAAAAGTTGCAGCTTTGGCTTAAACTCGGTATGTTTACTTGGGGTTTTGCGCCTTGACCGGCCTGTCAATTTGAATCTACCCTAATTTAATGTGCTTAAATAAATAATAAACAATGACTGTATTGGATGACACATTTACCGGTTGAACCAGTAGTCCACATTGTATTCCACTGTTTATAATCCTTCTGCCAACGATGTAGGAAATTTGAGACCCGGCGGTATGTTTAAGCACATTCGCATGATGTTTTTGATTTCTATGTGATGAGATTATTTTGGGTGAGGACAGAAATCGAGGAAGTTAGGAAGATGGCACACGCGTTCTTTCGGTCACGGGGCGAAGATTCGCTGATACAGCTATTAATAGATCTAGAATATGAACCCTGTCATCGTGAAATCTGCACTGCGACTAATTAATTGATTTCTGCTTTGTCAAATCGAAATATTAATTACTTCACAAAAAGCGAAAGGAATGGAAATCCATCGGTAAAATCTTAAGAACAAAAACAACTTCCTTCGTTATTTGCAAGGTCGCTTTCTGTTTATCCACACCTTATGGAGTTTTGTATCAAATGTCCCCAGAAGTGACAGCAGTTGTCGCACAAACTGCAGTTTATTAATTTCTATTGCCCCAGCAACTCCCATTTTTTTTTTGCCTTTACCGCCTTCAAACATTCAAGCTGTATATCATCATTTGTTTTCTTTCTTGACTTGATATGATATTGTGTTAACCATATTCACGGAAGTTTCCGTAGCGAATTCCTCACATGCAATTGAAAAGTACTGGAATAGAAACGAATTCCCGAGCCGGGTTCCTATACGATGAACTGACTACATCAAGGGGTAATAAATGCCAGTGTATGGATAGAAGATTGTTTATTTGAATGCATTAGGCTTTGTTCTTTTTTCTATTCTAGGTTATATTGTGCTATATACTCTACTTTGAAAACTGTATTTTTAATAGCCAATTATATATTTGTAAAAAATATATATAAAAAATAGTCTGTGTCCAAATAAATAAAATGCCAAGAAAGTAGAAATTATTGCCGAGGTTAGTTTTTCAACGCTGCTTGTTGTAATTTAACTTCCCTCGCTGGCAGTTTTTTGTTCGTTTGTTTTTAAAGCAACTTTCGATTAAAGTAAACACTTGAATGTAACTGGCCCGTGACATCGTGGCTCCTGTCAATTTAGTTCACGCGCGTTTCAATTTGTATTCAAAAAAAAAAATTCCGGCTTTGGCTTAAACTCGGTATGTTTACTTGGGGTTTTGCGCTTTGACCGGCCTGTCAATTTGAATCTGCCCTAATTTAATATGCTTAAATAAATAATAAACAATGACTGTATTGGATGACACCTTTACCGGTAGAACCAGTAGTCCACATTGTATTCCACTGTTTATAATCCTTTTGCCAACGATGTAGGAAATTTGAGACCCGGCGGTATGTTTAAGCACATTCGCATGATGTTTTTGATTTCTATGTGATGAGATTATTTTGGGTGAGGACAGAAATCGAGGAAGTTAGGAAGATGGCACACGCGTTCTTTCGGTCACGGGGCGAAGATTCGCTGATACAGCTATTAATAGATCTAGAATATGAACCCTGTCATCGTGAAATCTGCACTGCGACTAATTAATTGATTTCTGCTTTGTCAAATCGAAATATTAATTACCTCACAAAAAGCGAAAGGAATGGAAATCCATCGGTAAAATCTTAAGAACAAAAACAACTTCCTTCGTTATTTGCAAGGTCGCTTTCTGTTTATCCACACCTTATGGAGTTTTGTATCAAATGTCCCCAGAAGTGACAGCAGTTGTCGCACAAACAGCAGTTTATCAATTTCGATTGCCTCAGCAACTCTCATTCTCATTCTTTCGATTTTTTGGAGATGAGGCATGGAAAGCGGGTCATTAACTTAGTTTGCAAATTTCACAATTTTGCAGCTGACGGAATAAACTGCCTCGACTACTGAAACAGCCTGTTACAGAGGCCGTAACGAACGAAGTTATGTGGAGACATAAGTAACTTTGACGTTATCGAACATCAATTTTTTAGTCAATACCACGGCCCAAAACCTAAACTCTACGGCCGTTACATCGACGATACAAATTAAACTAGATGGCATTAAAAGCGGTAAGAAATGACGTTGGTGTTTATTTGTGTTTCACGCTTGAGATAATATGTATCCTGCGCCGCTGGCATTCGAATGCATTACTACACCCACGTGATCAACTTGAATGAAACCATCACGTCCTTCTGGTTCCTCCGACACTTCATCCTGTCTCACAGGAGTAAAGCGTGAAATTAAAGAACAGTTCACAGACTGGACGCATGTTGTCACACAAGACAGGTATCAGATCTTTCTGAACTGCGTTTTTTTCCTTCTGTTTGCTCCGGTAAGAAGAAGCAAGTTTTAAACGAGCGGTACGAATTGATGTCTAGTTTTAGAAAACATATTTAGTCTAATTTTATTTTGTTTTTCTCACAGACTTTTCTTTCGTATGTAAGAATACATGTCATGTTCGCATTTCCTGAGTTTCTTATTTGCAGATATTACCCTCGTTTAATATCCAATGAATTATCTCCTATAAGTGTTCAGACTGTTGTGAATTCATTCACAGTTTAGTGTCAAAGAGGGAAATAGACAACGTTTTTGTTGGTCTGGACATTGATTGCAGGAGATTCCTCGTAAATTGGAATTTTTGCAGGAGATTCCTTGTAAATTGGAATTTAAGGACCAAACCGGAAACTAACTTAGAACTCAATGAGCGCATGGGCAAAAACCCTCACGTTGCTGAGTGCAAGCTATAGCATTAATTCAACCATGACTCAACTATGTTTTAAAAAGGCTATCCTAAAAAACGCGACTCACGTCAACTTTTGTTCGATGTTTTTAATTATTTCACTTCAAGTAGTCAAAGAAACCGGTAGCTTTGTTATATGATTGCCGAGTCGCGACTCTATTGTAAGCGCAAGATATTTTGTCTGGTTTTTAAATTTTTTCTCTGAAGTTTGTCTACCAGCCATATTGTATAGCACGTTGTTCGATGTGATTACGGCTGTAAGCGAAAGTTACTTAAAAAACATGCTTATCGACGTCTCCGCATCATAAAATGCATTTTCTTACGATTACTTTAGTTTTCTTTGCCGGTTTTAAGAGAGTGTTTTTCTATGTAGTTCTACGGTTTAGAAGCATGATTTGTCAAAATCAATATTAATGAATCAATCATGTCAGGTCAGAATACTATTATCGGTGCGTATCAGAAAACACTGTGCCTAAACCTAACTTAGCAATTTTAGCCTCTGAATCTATTGTATAAATACCCAGTTGAGTTGAGTTGTTGTTGTCGAGTGTTTCGTTTCCTTTGCGTTAAAATAAATAAGCGACATTTTCACAATTATCATCACGTACGCTTCATTCGGTTTGATATTGCATTGTACTTTTTTGAATTTTTTTTTTTTTTAATACGAAAAAACGGGTGAAAAGTTTCCAAACGGCATATTCTTGGTAAATAAGAGATCGTAAGTGTATCGATGCATACGACGGATGCAACCAGATATCCACAAGAAACCTTGTAATAGTCTAGCTTAGTCGCTAGACCTCTCTGTGGCTCAGTGGTAAAGCATCAGAGCGCGGAATCCGAAGGTCTGAGATTCGCTCCGGTGACAAGAAGAAAGAAAGAAGAAAGTTTTTTCTCTACTTCACTTAAGCTCAAAATGTACCGAGAGAGAAAATAATGGGATACTATTTTCTCTTGTTATCACACAAGTCATTTGAAATCTGCATTGGCATCAAATCAAGACGTCTAAGTGGTATTTCTCTTTTTTCTCTATATTTGTATCCAAAATCACGCGAGCTGCTCGCGTTTGTTAGTTTGATACTGGTTTGATTTTCTCTTCTGACGTGTTGATCGCATGATCCATAGAGCCTTATCAGCTTGCTCAACGCGTTAAAATACAGCTGATGTTCTACACATAATCTTCTTCAGAGGGGCACGTTGTTTCTGGATAGGTCATCAATATGTACGACAAGATTTAAGTGGCTGTTTTATTTCCTCCTCAGTACAGTACTTTCTGTGAAGTGACTCCCTCAATCCCGCTATCATTGCATTATTTCTTAGAGTCTTGAATGAGGCTTTCTTTTAAGTACTTCATGTGTTTGCCTCCTGTATTACAGGGAGACTTTTCGTTTTAGAAGCAATGAATAGCATAGCTTTTTTTCCGGATTTATCAGACATAGCCATCTCGTTGATGTCATCAGGTCATCATGCATACACTTCGTGATTGCAGGTAGCTCTGAAATTGCGGCATAGGGACTCAACGTGGTATCTTATGGCGTAAAGATCTACATAAGGACGGGAATCAGGGTTGGGAGGATCATTTACAAAGATAATATGAGTTATAATAAACCCCATTAATTTCCACGTGATTTTGTCGGCTACTTTCCGTCACGTGCTGCAAAATCACTGGACAGTCATCACGCAATAACCCCGTCTGCATGGATATTTGTCCCTGTTATACAGTTGAAAAGAAAAAAGCCGGCCAAAGCGAAAAAAAAAACACTTCATATTTGAAATTTCTCAAAAATCTTGATCAAGTAATCATTTTTTGGACAATCTCCGCCGGTTGAAGGGGTTTATTTATTGAAAGTGGCCTTAGGGGTGAATATGCAGAGCTTTGTATGTGGTCAGTTTGTATTCTGACCCTAATTATCAAATTAAACATAAAAGAGTTTATGATGCAAAATCAATACATACATCGTATAGAGGCAGTTCATTCGTGAAAAGTAGAAATGTTGAACAACTTTTCCTTTAAAATAAAGAGTACATATCTAAAATTAGCTGTGGATTAACTGAATTCTCTTTATTGAAGTCCCTCTCATTAAAAATAACGATTTTCATGATATTCTACAAAAATTGTCACCATGAAATTGTCTATGACATCGTCACTCTCATCTTCTATAGTTAACAATAATTTACCAAGGTGGAGGTGAATAATTGCTTAAGAATATACCACACAGAAACCGAAAGAAAATAGTTTAAATTGCCTCTTGAGCTGCTCGGAGTAAATAGTGCTTGCTAATCGCTTCCGAAACAGCCAATGAGCGCGCGCGAAAAATACTACTAACCTGTACGATGCATACTAAAAAGAATTATTCACTTCCTATGGGGTAGGTTATATCAGTAAAAATCACCTGTTTGATTGATTAAAAGCTTTTTGTCAAATAAATAAAGCTTAATGGGTCTCCTCAATAACACTTTTATCCGTTTAATTAGTATAAAACACTCCCAGAAGAAATTTTTTTGTGAGCAGGAAAACGAGGTCGGCAGGACAGATAACAACTTTCACAGGCTATTTCATATTCATGCTATTCTTACACAAATTTTTGGGTATTCCTCTGCATTTGCACGTTTTTAAAGTGAGAATATTTCAATTCTATGAATATCTCCAACAGAGAGAATTTCTGATCGTCTCCTTCACTGCTTGCCTCACTTCATTAATCTTCCAGCAATAAAGAATTGGATTTAACGATGAATTAGCGTAAACTAAGCTTACTGCCATCACCCAAGCGAGAAAAAACAACTGAGACGGCCTTCTATTACTGAGCAGAGCTGTTACTATACTGTAGGGAAGATAACAAGCAAGAAGCGCCAACTGTATCCAGAGCGCAGAGTACACTGCCTTTCTGTATCGTGCAATGTTAAGCACACTTTGATCGCTAGGCACAGGTTGTTCAATTTCAGCACGAACTTGAACTCGACGACGAAGAAGTGTGACGAAAATCTTCGTGTAGGCAATAATTGACGCTGTTAGACAAACTGATATTCCTATACGGCTAAACCAGAAGGTAATTAGGTGCGTACGAAGGGATGATACTGCTGCAGCGGTGGATAATGCCCAAAAGAAACCGACGGCCACATATGTTCGTTGTATAGTTACAACATATCTGTACCTTAACCTCAGTACCAGGGCAAGGACTCTGTCTACGCTTATCGCAGTCAGTGTAAACAAGGAAACCGAAGCTAATACATAGCCCACTATAAATGAAGCAGCCGACGCGAACTGGCAAAGATCCCAGTTTTCATAAACTAGTGACATCCAGTAGACAATGTTGAGAGGTTCTGCAAGAAGACCGACGCTTAAATCACTTATCGCCAGACAACGGAGAAAAAGTTTTGATGGTGGGTGAAGTGAAGATTCCCTGCGAAGGGCGGCTAGGATCAGAACGTTACCAAAAACAGAAACGATAGAAAGAAGGGTATTAACAGCTGAAATCCAAATCAGATGCTGGTGTATTCCACTAGTGAGAGTGGACGAGCAGCGAAGTTCTTCGAAAGACCCAGTTTGTTTCCTTCCGATTGTTAGATTTGTCGTGGCCATTCTCGCGCGAGTTTCTTAACGCTCTGAACCTCAAAGCACGTTCACAATATAAATAGCATCTAGATTCGATCACAACCGTCAATAAAACCGATTAATTAAAGATTATTTTATTTACATAAAAGGCTTAGTTTTGCACCTGTACAAAGGGCTCTAATATAGCCTCTTCTTTCACTTCTTTTTTCAACATTGAATAAATTCTCAGTTGAAAAAATATTTCTCAATTTTCTTTGAGCGTTGCCTTTGTTTATTACGTGACTTAGGGCGGCAGTTCATGAGAAAAAGAGACTTTCCTCTCTGTCCAGTTCTACATAGCAAATGATTCTTACAAAATTAAAGCACATATTTTGACAACTAATCACACAAATCATGTCTGATAACTGTTTACAATCTCTACCAACGTTTCCCGATTGGTTGGAGATGACAGGATTTCCGACTTAAATCCTTAATCTCAGCTTTAATGAATTTCTTGTAAATTTACAGAACATCAAACAATTTTTTTAAAACGATGCGCACGTACGACGTTGAGATCTTAGATTCACTTCAGCAATCGTGGTATTTCTGATATGGCTCTTCGTAAATACCTATTTAGAGGCTAATTTTCAAAATTAAATTGTTTTACACGTTTCGGAAATGTATGTATCTATGGATTTCACAAGCGGGTTATTGATAGATTGGAATCTTAAAATGAAGAGAGAGTTTAAGCTTATATTCCCACACACTGAAAAGATTGCTATCATAAAATTGGATTTATCAACGTAACTGCTATTGCTCTAGAAAGCATCAATTTTGATATTTGGGAAAAAAAAGACAAGAAAATATTATACCGCCTTCACCTGATTACGCCAGATAATGTTACCTTATATATTTAAGGGCTCCCACCTGTCAGGGGCAAACAACCACAGAAATACTGAGTCCGCAAGTTGGTGATCAGGGAGCAGAGCTCTACTACACTCTGAGTTTAGCACGACCCACGCGTCTTCACGTTTTCTTTTTTATTCCACAGTTTCTTTCTCTGGACGAAGTCTTATGTACAAAGACGAAAGAAAGAACTAAACGTAGAAAGAACAATACAAACAGGGCAATGGTACATCAGGGGGGACAAGGAAGATTAGGAAAGAGTGACACCATTTGGAAATAACAAATTTCAACAGTTTAGGAAATATTTTCTAAGATACAGAAACTGTGACTTGCTCCGAGAATTCGTCTCTTCCAGTGTTTTCCCCCGTAAGACCACATGAGTAATCAACCATGACAATAATGTCATTGTTAAACTGCAGGCCCTTTTCCAGCTCTGTTCCTCGGGTGTCTTGCTCCAGCGAGTGGGGAGAAGAGATGATCTGGGAACGAAGTTGAGTCTTAAAAATTTATCAGATGGTGTAACTCTACCACCATTCTACACACATCATGTTATAAAAAGTGAAGTCTCCATCCTCATTCATTTAGTTGATTTCCCCTTCGCTTGCACTTTCTTCGCCAGCACTTTTCTCCCGTTTCTTCCGCGGTGACCTGGAGCGAGAGCGCGATCTTCGTGATTTCCGTTTATCTTTCAGCGCCTCCCTGATGTGTGATCGTGTCCGCTTCGGAGATTTGTCGCCCTTCGTTGAGTCTTCTTCTTCCTCTTCCTCCTCCTCTTCCTCAGGGTCGATTTGTTCCTTATCTGGTTTTTCTGGTTTCGGTTTCTTTTCGTCTTTCTTTCCGTCCTTTTCTAAGATTTGCAACAAGGATCTTGGTATGTGAGCTCGCTGTAAGGAAAAATAAACTCGCTGCTCAAACAGTTATTTTCCTACAATGCTTAATTACTTTTTTCTACGTTGTGTGGTTGTCTTCAGTTTCCATTAATCTGCATATAGCTCATGTTTACACTTATTTTGAATTGAAGTTTCTAAGTTACTCTGAAGAGCGCTCTCACTGGAGTGAACAGAACTCGCACGGAAAGAACTCAACTCTGACAGGATTTATACGGTGCACTTATATCGTCCCTTTTTCTCGTCAGGTGTTTTTGTTTTTCGTTTTCTGATTGGGCCCTGACGAGGTGCAACCACAAAAAAAGGCGATGAAGGAGAAACAGGTTCCGACCATTCAATGGTCTTTTGAGAATTTAAGGTAACAAATTTTAGCGTATATTTGTCCACAATTGTGAAGGCGCGACCTTGAAAACGCTTTACCTTCTTTCAATCTGTTACCTGTATCATGCTTGAATGAACACAAATTTGAAGCCAACTGAACAAATTTCTGTAATATGTAAGTTGCTCTATATATATAAGCCTTCTATGGTAATTAAGGGATACAGCTTGACTCTACGCGGATGTTTCGATCTTACAGCCTTGGAGCTTTGTTATTACGTGAAAGCTGAGCTGTGGCTGTTTTGATATGAAGCACTGATCACCAATGATCAACCGAGCTTACCTGGTGAGGAGTGAACGACTGAACATGCAAAACCAGATTTTCTTTGAGCTCTGGGCAAATCTGAAAAATAATGTGATTAGAAAATTATGACAAAACTTGCGCGTCAAGGAACCTGAAAAAAATACTGAGAAAATTACCTTCTTCATAATTCTCATCAAATTTTTCATGAATAAAGTAACTCATCACGATACTATCATCTGCATCTCAAGCATGTTTGTTCACGAGTCAAAAATTTCCACGTAAACACACAACGGAGGGGTTGGTGGGGAGGGGGAGGGGGAGGGGGACAAGGTGGGTGGGTGCCAAGGGAGAAGGATAAGGAAATTGCGCTTCCTAGATGACGTATTGCCGCACATTCGCATACTCACAATTCACCTAAGGTATGACAAAGAGTAGACGGAACTTATCTTGACGACTGAGAACCTTCAAGATGTCTTACCTCAAATACACTCTCTAACTGTCGGGGAGGGAGTTGAAGAAGGACCGAGAAGGACTGAGGCTTGGTCATCTGACAAGAAAAAGAAGTATTAAATGTTAGCGTGACTATTATTTTTCGAGTTCAAATGTGCAAAGGCAGTAAATGAAAATTAAGAAATTTGAACTGCGGAATAAATATCGTTAATAAAGGAATATCGGCACCAGTCAAACCTTGGGTGTTTTTTTTTAGATATATATAGATTTACCACTTCAGTTGTGTACAGAACTGCGTTTACTACTAGTGCGTCTGAAAAGACGATGTATAAATTGGATCAACGTCAGTATCTGAACAGCTGCGTACCTACCCCCCTTCTAACCAAAAAAAAGTCCACTAATAACAAGTTAGGGCTAATGTTAGCTTAGGGGAGGGGTATATGCGCAGTTGCTCTGCCTCTATAAGAACATGAGGCCAATAAATTACACTCAATTAGGAGTCAAAGTTCTAATTTTGAGAACTTGAAAAATTACCTGACAACACTTCACAAATCCCTGCCACACTTTTGGCTGTTTCCATACCTTCAACAAAAGAATCAGAGGAGGGTCAATAAAGAACTGAAAATTGAACACTAGAGTCTAAAATCTGACATTGAGTCTAAAAACCGCACCCTAGCGCCCGATTTCGGACACTAGCGTCCAAGATAGGACACTTGTGTGTAAAATCGGACACTGGTGTCCAAAATCGGACTCTAGGGTCTAAAATCAGTCATATTCGGACACTAATGTCTACAGTCAGACACAGGTGTCTAAAATCGGACACTAGTGTCCAAAATCGGACGCTAATATCTAAAGTCTGTCGCTTCAGTCAGTCCACTTTTCGGTGATAAAGAAAACATTGTGGGCTTAGTTTACTCACCTGTTTTGTGATAAGTTTTGCGAGAATATTCATGACAAAACCGACCAACCGAGGACAAATACTGAGAGACTGGATCACCTACAGGGTGAAGATACAATGTAAGCAACTCGATAACGCTACAAAAATGTTATTGTCTCTTATTACAGGTGCACTTTTCACAAAACAAGAGAACGGTCTGTGATACAAATGTGTGGGTGACACAATCTGCAGCTGAATATTCACAATTGTGTTCTGGAGGCGTAAAATGGAATTGCAGTCATTCTTAAATGAGCCTATCTCATACTGAGGAGAGAAAGAAGAAACTTTAGGGAGGGAGAAGAAATTAAATTGTTAAAAAGAAATTTACCGTTCTCATAAATAGGGTAGGGAGAGGATTCATTTCCATCAACTGATGCAGAACCACTGCTAGCACCTCTTGAGTGTAAATGGTCTTCTCCGCGAAACACAAGCTGCTGGCTGGGGGAGGAATGAAACACGTATTTTTTATAAACTTGTCATCAGTCACTAGTATATAAAGTCGAAAATTGTAAATTGGCCACTTGTATCCAAAATCGAAAGATGAATTTGAACCCTAGTGGCCGATTTTCAATTTTGGACACTGGTACCGGTTTTCAATTTTGGACCCTTGTGGCCGATTTTCGAGTTTGGGCACTAGTGGCCGATTTTCGATTTTCATCACTAGAGGCCCACTTGGATACTAGTGGCCGATTTCCGATTTTGGACCCCAATGGCCGATTTTCTACTTTGGACCCTTCGTGGGCGATCTTCGATTTTGGACACTAGGGGCCGAGTTTCAATTTCGGGGTCCTGGAGCGAAAACAAAAAATCGAAAGTCGGCCACTAGTGTCCAAAATCTTAAATCTTTCATCAGTTTCCAAAATCAATTGAAAATTTATCCCTTAATAGTTCCTTCCTTAAGGAAAAATTGTTAAAATCTAATCGAAATCTTCCTCTTTGAATACTGGGTTACCTTTCATAACAGACTTCATGTCACTTTTAGCCTCGATCTGATGAAGAGCAACCAGGAGCTCGGACGGACTGAGGGGGCTGGTGGCGGATACTTTAGAATCACCTAATAAGGAAAAACACATTGTTAGTCATCTTATTAAACCAGCAAAAGCATCTACAGTTTTCCTTTTTTCCCCGACATTCTTCAAATAACCACTTTTCAGCTACTTCAAAAAAGTAAACAAAAGGAAATAGTACAATAAAGACATGAACGTAACGGGAAGGCAGTGATCATGCGAAGTTTGAAGTGCACAAATTGGAGGAGTCCGCTGCGTTGTGAACACAAAGTATACAACAAAGAAAAACCATAGTAAATCAAGCTGTGGCACATATCCACAATGCTTTTTCATCCACTAATTTGAGGACGAATTGGAATTTGATGTGTTAGTTTTTCAGGAAGATGGAAAATGTGAGAACTTGGAGAAATATCCTTCTGGAAAGGTCGAAAACCACATGTTAAACTCGACGCATATGTGACGCTAAGTCGGTAGATTAAACCCGTGAAAAAGCGCTGGGAGCTGAACGATCGCTGACTATGCAATCCCAGGGTGAAAAAAAAATTAATAAAAACCTGTGCGGCGTCTTCTCTAGTGAGGTAACACATCAAAACATGAAACAAATTGCTACCAGGCAATTCTGCTCGATGACATGATACCAATAAGTTAGCCACAGATTTTGCATGAAAGAGAAAATGTTGGTCAATTAAGTTCTTTACAATCCGAAAAATGAACGAGGAAGAAGAGGAACGCCAAGTTAACAGCCATTGAAAGTTGCTTCGACCTCACTGATTAGGAATGGCAAACGTGATGGCTTTGGAAATCCCACATAAAAGTATGCAGAGATACAAATACGGTACACTTGTGGGATGCGGCAATAGTGGTGAAATAATGAAGAGGTAACTGATACGTAACAACTTCTGATACCGCGCGGTCACTCAGGCCGAATTGTGTTTTCATCTATACCAGCGAAACTATGTACTCACTATGGAAGCATCCTAGCAGCCTGTTAAACACTTCTTTGACCACGCTGGGCGACTGTTTGATCAGTTTGGGCAGCACAGCGATAATCTCTTGTTTTTTCAGTCCAGTAAGTACAGGAATCAGGAATCGCACATCAGACACACGCTTGTGGTACAGCTCCTTGACTCGCTTC
Organism: Pocillopora damicornis; assembly: GCF_964200805.1. Taxonomy (NCBI): domain Eukaryota; kingdom Metazoa; phylum Cnidaria; class Anthozoa; order Scleractinia; family Pocilloporidae; genus Pocillopora; species Pocillopora damicornis. Next base: position 4,670,383 of record NC_142676.1, read on the forward strand.
ACCAGTTCATCCGTGGGCACCGCTAGAAGCCAAAGAAAAAGCCAAAATGAGCACTCGTTGGCAGAGTTTCGACTCCAACCTGTGTACTTCATTACTTTAATTCTCAGGAACGTTTAGAGACTAAAGTTCACAGATCAAATGAGGAGGGGCAAAAAGTGATCCCTTTCTTAAGAAGTAGAGAAAGACGCCTCCGTCGTTGTAAAAAGTTTATTTCAGTTCTGTCCTTTCTTCCGCCTTTCAATTCTTTCAATCACTCCAAATAATCCCTTCTTCTAAGAAACAAGATCACAAGCAAAATTTCGCGTAAAAACAATGACTTCGCTTGCCTATTTCTGCACTCAACGTTTTCAAGTCAATTTCCTATCAGTGGCCATAAAATATTTCGTACATTTCTGCGACACTATTTCACTAATTTCCTCTCTCGACTTTATCATGCTACAGGTTAAAATGGAGTTTGATCTCAAAGAAATAAATCATCACACTACCTTTGTCGGTAATAATGTTCAAGATTCTGGCAATAAGAGTTTCAGCGCCTGTAGGACAGTTCTCCACCAACTGCAAGAGCTCAGGAGAAGCCATGCCAATTGCACGAACCTGAAAGATTTCGGTTGAAAAAATATAAATAAGACCCATCTGACGGACTGCAAAGCGTGCTCAGGGTTGGTTATAACGGGGTCGAGATTTAACGAAACAACTCCGTAATGACCAAAGAACAGTACTAAGAAAACCACAGGAAAGTCCTTTGTAATAGCTACGCCTCTTTCGTGCGCCAAATTACGTTTAAACAGACTCAGGATACTTACAGGATGTTCAAGGTGTCTGAGAATGATTCTTTTTATGATTTGCGAGGAAGCTGTGTACACTTTGGCCAACCTAGGATGGACAAGAACAGTAGAAACAAGTAAGTTAACATTTTAAGAATGATACAGTCGCCTGGCTCGATGATCTTCATCTAGTTCCAGCCCTTCTCCTTACCGACTGCTGACCTCATTACCAGGCGTACCGAGTGGAAGCTTTCGAGAGTTATAACACGGGATTTCTGATCAGGTCTGAGTCACTACTGTGAACGGCAAAGCGAGAACTATCAATCACTCGCCTTAAAATAGATAAACGGAGGTTTCACTACGCCAGATTGACGGTTGGCAAAAATATTTTAAAAGGAAGGTTATGTGCTTTCTTGGAATTGCACACACAGTCCTTCGCCTTGAAACTGGTTGACATTCCTAGGGGGCTAGCGCCGCAGTAAAACAATTCTCTATCTCCTACTGTTTTTCATCATGTGAGAGTTAGCAATAACTGAGGTTCAGTAGAATACAGAAAAGCGATACCCTGTAAAGCTTTGAAAATGAGATCACGAACTGAGTAGAATTACAGTACAGTGCTTTTATTTATAAATTTATACATACCATGATAACAAGAACGAAAGAAATAAGCTTTATGTTAAACTAAATGATTTTTAAACATTTTTTTCCTGTGTGACCTCGGCAAACATTTCGACCAACAAATAACAGTTTCCGTACTCTCTACCACACCCCTAATCATGAAAAGCCCACCCAAGCTAAGCAACTCCAAGAACCCCAGAGGGCCCTTGTTAAGTTACAACTCTCCTCCAAGGTATCTACTTATATTATTGTTGTATGTAAGTGACTGACTTACTCGTGAAACAACTTGTGGTTTTGTGGAAGCAACGCGAGGTATAGATAAAGACAAAGTTTGATCGTGTCATCTGTCCACTCCCCAGGAGCTACTTCTGCAAGACAGACAAAGACAAAAACAACTCAAGGAAATAATTTATCCTCCATGACTTCTGTGTTTTTTCTCACAACCTCTCAAAGAAAAATAGCCCCCTCCCAAACAAACCGTTGTACAAGTTGCGTGTTATTTCCGAATTGAGCGTCAGGTTATTTTCACCCTCGCTTTGCACAGCGTTCGTTATTCCCCTCCCCCGCCCCCCCCCCCCCAAAAAAAATTATCTTTCTGCAAATGTGGTCTTGACGCAATTGGTAAGATGTTATTTTTTCGTGCCACCAAAGGAGAAAGGAAAAAAGCAAAGAAAAAACAAACGAGCTAAGGTGCTTAATGAGGCCTGTACCTATATCTGGGTCCAGTCCTTCCGGAGCGGGTGGATGGTCGGCTAACAATTGTTGCAAGGAAGTGAGCGCATATTTCTGAAATTCACACCAAGTAAGCAGAATAAACATCATGTGAACAACGGTAAGGGGAAAATCTAGGTCGCTCTATTTCAATTGCGAGATAATCATTCTGAAAGAGCAACACTTACCTCAATAGATTCGGCGAGTTCAGGCCGCGTGTGGAGTTTCTTCGCCGAGTGAATGGCCTGCACCCTAACTTGCTCCTTCTCGTTTGTGGTCAGCTCTAGCAGAGTCTGTAACAACTGCTCTTGGGTGGCTGGACGTTTTAAGATTAGTTCTCTCAGAGTAGAGAATCCAACTTGAAGCCGATCCTACAAAGAAAGAGCAGCAAACATTTACACTCTAACTTACGTGATAAATTCTGATGCACTGGTTCATAAAGGTAAAAAAAAAAAAAAAAAGAAGTAAATAAGTTTCGGAATAACTGATGCCATCACAGTTCTTCCTTGGTTTGTCACGCAACGCTTCCCCCAAAAGTGGCGGCTGGTCACATCCGTACTGCATTCCTTTTCCTTCTTCTGGGAAATACGTTGCGTGACATCCCTAAGTACGGCTGAGAAGGAGACTAGTATTAGACTTACTTATAAGACGACCTGTGAAAGCCGAGTTGGGAGAAAAAGAAATGTTGACATCTGATATCAAAACCCGAGGAATAAAAATGCGTAAATCAGCAAACTGTCAATGAAGCATGACGAAATACGGAGGGGAAGGGGGCTTATAAATATCCATTCCACACCGCGAAAGAGGAATGAATACTCCTGGTCGCTGGGCGAGTCGTTTGTGTCGGTATTTTTCACACGAGTTCTTTACGCACACTCAATTTAAAAAGATAGTTGCTCTTTGACACAATTTTCAAGATCATCGATTATGTGACTAACTGGTGCAAAGTTCGTGACTTCTGATGCAGTCTTTACTCACCAAGTCTTCACAATACATTCTCACTGCCATTACTGCTCCGTCCGTTAATGCCGGGATGTCAAGAAGAATACGAGTAAACAATCTGTTAGAGAAACAAGGGTCGTCTTAATTATTAAAATACATGTAAAACAAAAGGAACACTAACACATGATTTTAGTAAGTAGGCGGGAGCGAAAGCGGAGCGAGCGAGGAAAAAAAAAAAGGTCCCCCCAGCCTGACAGCTCTGCAGTTTCCATAACAAGTCATTATTTACCATCTGGAGGGGGGGGGGGGGGGGGAAGAAGAGAAGCAGTCGTAGGATTTTGGTTGTATCACAACAAAAATTCATCTGATCCCCCGTAAGGCTCTGTAGTATTTTACATCCTCCCTAATTGGCAGTCAATTTTCTATAGTCCCGACCCCTTTATGCTCTGTAACCAACGACTGACCCACCTCCGTTTCCTCTGAGTCCATGTGATACCTCCCCCCCCCTCCCCTTAACAAAAAAAATTGGAGTTTCATTGGGAATGAGGAGGAATTACTTACTTATCCTTAGGATCCAGTTTAGCGTAAAGTCCGTCCATAAGATTTAGAAGACAATCACTGTACGATTGGCGCAGGTCAGAATCCTCATCTATTACTTCAATTTCTGATGATGCGTATTCTTGATACAGCCAGGACATCAACAGATCATATCGGGATCGGATCTCCTCCTGAATAAATTCTTGGAGAACTGCAGTGATAGAAAGTAACGCAATTTGAAATCATCCATCAAAAGTAAAAAAGAACGCTTAAAATTTAAGAAATGACAAGGTAATCAAAAACTTTCACAGGTCATGAGAACAAGTTAAACAATGTTGTTGTTGTTTCTTTTACGATCCACGATAAAATTTTCGATTGAATTTAAAGGGAAAACAGGTACTGCATTTGGTTTAATTTCAGGATGTTGTGTGATTGCTTTAGAAACACGTGGGTCCCTCGGGTACGGTCCTAATTTCCCGCACAACGGCTGGTAATTAAGAACTTGTGCCACCCTCCAGTGGTCGCACAAGATAGGCACCAACAACTAGACAACAAATCAAACTTAGCATTTTTTCTGTACGATTGAAGTTTCACCCAATTCCTCTGAAGGAAAACAAAAGAAAAGGATAGGAAAAAAAAAAGAGGACTTACCCATTTTAAGATCCCCTCCCAATTGTGTAACAAGTCCGACAATAAGATTGATGCGTTCCTGCCGAAAAAAGGGTCATTAAGAATACCTTTATCATCTCACTGACTGCCAACATGGACACAAAAACGTCACAGGGAAGTTGTTTTACAGCATAAAATAAGATTTGTACAGGCTTGGATAGAAGAAGAGGAACAAAATTTGTAAATAAATCTCGTATAAAAATCTACCTGTGTAACTCCGCTCCTTGCAGCACTACCTACGGAGAAACAAGTAAAAGAAGAGTTAAAGATACATCTGCTTTGATTTCAAGAAGAAAACCGCGGTCAAATATTTAAGACGAGCGTAGAAGATGAGAGCATCAAAGAGAATTGCAACCGCTATCACTTTTAATTTCTCGTTCTAGTGCTCTTCCAAAGAGCTGAGGAGAACTCATCGGCCAGCAAGACCATGTAAAAGGTCCACATGTAAAAAAAAAAACAAAAAAACAAACAAAAAAACAAACAAACAAACAAAAAAACACACTTGTGACAACATACTGACCGACTTCCGGTTGGTTACGGAGAAAATTCATCATTTCAATATTTCTTCAACTTTTGCTATTGTTGCTTTTATTTTCACCCGTTAGTCAATCTTCGTTCTATCAAATGGCAACGACACAAACAAAGAGACAAACCAACCGACGAACAAACAAACAAATAACGAAAACAAAAAAAAAACACGGATAAAAGACAACTGTAAGATATTTACGAGAAGGAAAGCTTTAGATACTCTGTCACTTTGTCTCACCAGACCTTCTCAGATTCTCACCTTCGGAGGCAAGTATTCTACTGACAGCGTTCGTCATCATACTTTGTCTTTCGTCCGGATTCAATTCCCTTGTCACATCAGATAACTTGAATGGCTTGATCTTCCTCATGCGCTGCATATTATATAACAAACATTCAAGTAAACGAAAAAAGGTGATTAAAAAACTTTCCTTTCTCTCGTTTTTTCCAAAACTTGCAGTGATATTTCATTGAGAAGAACAACCCCGGTATAGACAACTATATGACTTTCAGAAAGCTGTTTTAGTAAAAAGTTTGAAATAACAAGGAGTAAGTGAGGCTTAGAGACTGAAGCGAAAGAATGGATGACACATAGACACTCACGCTGGCTGAAATACGAACGCGAAGCTTGAAAAACGACAGCCTTCCTAAGGCAAGTGTTTCGGTCTCGATCGCGAGCCTGATGGCCCCATGTGCTACACTTTATTCTGGTTTCCGTTGCATAAAGAGACTAGGAGAATCGCGACCCCCACCTTCCCTTAACATTTTACAAACTTCCCAAGCAGTTAGCAGTAGAGCACTGTCGAGTGAAGGGCCTGGTCCGACAACATCAGACACTGAGCCCGCCCCTGGCACTACCCCAGACCTCTCAGTCCAAAGTCCAGCGCACCAATTGATAGATCCCTTTCACCCTCCGTTAAATCGTTTCATGGTGAATAAACGAACACATGGGATCTCAGACTCACAAAAAAGTTCACTAATTAACGAAAAATGATCCTACCAGCTGAGGGACAGCAGGTTCTTTGGGTACAAATGGCGTCTAAAGAAAGAAAAAAGCACTAACATTAAATCTGATAAACAAATACATCAATTTCTGAGGGTGTAAGGATATTTGCAACTCTCTTCCGTTTCTAACCTATATAATAATTTACATAACCTTTATTTAAATAAGTAGTTATTTTTTTATAAAACTGTTACTTATGCATTCTGCTTCATCACTGCATTATCCCTTCACATCCTAACATCAGGATGCATATTCTCCATACTGTTCTCTATAAAATTTCCTAAGGTGCTGACAAGGAGAATTTGTTAAACAATCAAAAGCTTGAATAGTTGGTGATCATTTCCTTTATTCTCATGACCTTAATGTGTGTTTCATGAGGGGTTTTGTTGGGAGAAATTAGATGCTGGTCTCTCTTAGGGTTCAAAGGGCTAAAACTGTTATCAAACATGAGGTTTCTTTCATATCAAGCAAGGGAAAACAGCCTTCTCCGATACCTTTTTTATATCCATCGGTCTCTTTTCTTTAGTTGCCTCAAGGTGTCCACCTATGATGAAAATGATACGATGATTTACCATCCTAAATTCCTCTCGCTTATTCTGCGAGGCGGCAGCTGTTTCTTACATTTCCCTTTAAACTTTTGCGCGGAAAATCAGCTTCGCTCTGACGAAGGGCTAACGCGATTCGACTCCTGGCCCCGTTCAGAATTGAACCCCTCGCGCATGCCCTACGTTTGACCGCTGTGTTTAATTTGATAGTGTAGGCGGATTACGTAGATCCCACGTGATATAAGTTTCATCAGAAGTTGACCGGGTGGGACACAAACAAAGTTAAGAAACTTTTCTTAAGCCTCATCTAGGCTGCGTTTAGTTCAAATTGAAACGAGGTGTGACAGGAAAGGGTTCTGGTGTTCATATAACTGAACTTCTAACAATGAAGCTTAATTCATCGTTTACCTAACATCCTTTGCAACGCTGAATCCTCCTCGGGTTTAGGTACACCAAACATAAACTGAGAAAAAAATGATACTATATATAAACGAGTTACAATTAAGACTAGCAAACAAAAGGATCCAGGTATTAGTCCCTTCCCCCTTTCCCCGCGTAACTCGTCTCCAGCTCGTTGAAAACCATTGGAAGTAATAATCAGGGTAATTTTGTACCATCAACTGAGTTGATAATGTAAATTGGCCACCGTAAAGAGTTTTAAAGCTGACGTTTCGAGCGTTAGCCCTTCGCTCTGACGAAGGGCTAACGCGATTCGACTCCTGGCCCCGTTTGTTCGAACGTTACAACTGGGCCTTTGCGGAACATTGCGGACTAATTGTTCCAAGTAAGACTCTGTCATCAACTGAAAAAGTACATGAATCTTTCCATCACTTACCATAGGATCGTCCTCAGCGCCAGGCCCGTTAAAGCCTGGTCCACCAATCACGGGGATCGACATACTCTCCTCCTTCATTCGTGGGTCATTCTGAGCCTGTTGATACGATACAACGACGAATGTTTGCGGTGCAATCAAAGTAACAGGTAGAGAAATTTTCCCTAATGAGATCTTCGGCAGTAAAGATGGGAAAATACGGCAAGTTTTTCCCAACGTCTGGCTTCCACGTCGTCAACTGTTTCTCTAACTACCACAGCTGCCGTTCTCTGTCGTTTTTTGATTACCCATACTGTAAAAGGGTTTAATGTACAGTACACATAACTTTCAGGTGAGCGAGTTTGACGAATCTTTATTCAATTCAGCGATTTTGTAAACATTTTGGAATCTTAATAAATCTGGACTCTGCCTTTTTTACGATAACCAAACAACCCCTGCCCCCCCCCCTACCCCCCACCCCTCCACCTTCAGTTTCTCCTTTCTAACTTTTAGATCTCAGACAATATTTAAACCAGAGACATACCTTTCGCAAAGCTTCCATTCTCTCATAGCCTTTTCCAATCTTGGCAGCATTCATCTGGGTGGCTAACAGTCGAGCAAGATGAACAACCTGCGCCTGTCCACCTGCGGCGGCGATGGGGGTGTAGGTGTCGTGGAAGTGGGAAGGAATGCTGTCAGGAAGAGCCAACATGCTGACCAGTACAAGGTCTGTTACAGTGTCTTTGTTGAGTCTGGGGATAATATCCTGTGCTGTCATGTCTACCGCATCTGATGCAGACATCGTCTCTATCTCTTCAGTCTGACAAAGTTGAGAAAAATATTTTTGTCTTGTCACGAGCTTCTCAACGTGTGTGTTTGGTTCGTTATTGTGTCCGTGTTTTTTTCAGAATTTTACTTACATCAAGCTTCGGCTTCTTTGAAGTCGCCGCTTCTGGTTCAGACCTCGAAGGTCAAATCAAAATACAACAAAGATTAATATCATGTGGTTTTTAGACTTCAAAACGGTGGCCAACTTATATTATGAACTCAGTCTTGAAGCGACATGATCTATGCATAAACTAACTAACCTTCTTTTCTCGGCACTGGCTTTTGGCATATTCCTTTGAAGCTACAGAAATCAAAGAAAACATCAAATCAAAATTCACTGATTGAAAGTACAAAAAAATGGTTTATGGAGGTTTCATCCCATGCTTAGGCGAAGTCATCCAGGAGGGGGCGAACTTGCAATGGGGCGAGTCCTCAAGATATCAAAGAAACGATTGTAGCCACATAATCTTAAGTCTCTCGCGTTTAGGTTCTGAAAGATGTCACGTAACCCTACATCCAAAAGAAGTGTAGCGACCGGCTGTGTCAGAGCCTTTATAATTTACAACTATAACAATTTTTTTTTAAAACTTTTATGCACTAGGTTTCCGTCAATGATACTGACCTCAGCCTGAGAAGCCCCAAGATCTGTTAAAAGTGTGGTAATCTGGGGAAGGAACTCAACTGAAAAACAATAACAACATCTGCTTAACAACTTATAATGAAATAAATTTCAATTGACCTGCAGATAAAAATCAAGCAAATAAAGATACTCACAGATAAACTGCAATTTAAGTAATAACAGAAAAGAAGCATGAAGAAACTCAAGCCTCAAAACCACAAACTGTGTTAAGAGGCCACATATTGAAAACTAGACAAATTTTAAAGGGTTCTTCTTTCCCATAGAGGAATTTGATAACAAATCGTTCCTTTAAAAATACATTTCATCAAGTCACTTATGATCATTTCTTTGCATAATTTTCATCCCCAGGTTCAATTAAATTAGTTTACAAGTATGATTTCTCACTTTCCATCTTTACAAGAAAATGTACCAACCATTTGCATTAACAGAGTTGGATAAAGTGGAAGAACAAGCAAGTTGACTCTGGGGCTACAACTAATGCCCCGAAAAAAAAAAAAAACGGGAGAAAAAACGTCAGAGATTTAATTTCACTTACTTGAAGATGGATGTTTCATCAAACTCATCAGATGAAGCTAAAATGATGTAAAAAAAATTACAATTAGCAATTAGCTCTTCCAATGAAAAAGTACCACAGCACTATTTAAATTTCACATCATTTCAAAGATCAGCAACATACATGTATATAACTGTTTTAAGAATGCCAGACAAATACATGTAGTACCTTCTCCCTAAATAAGACTTGCTTAGTTTGTGTGCAGCAATGAATAGGAAAGGGGAATTTAAAGCAAAACAGTAAGGTCTTTTTCTTGTTAGAACAGTCTTAACAGTAAAGGTTCACACTTATTTTTGTCATTAATCACCTCACCCTGATAGCAATTGTAAATTTGAAGCATAATTTAATAGCTTGACATACTGGTTAGTAATTCTTCACTAAGAAAACTGATTTATGTAAATGGTGTGAAGAAGGCTGGCTGCCCTCAATGGAAAAACATTTAATATTTACTTCATGCAGCCCAAGCTTGAGTTCTGTTGATGTCTAAAACCACAGTTTAAGTCTGACAGAAGATTTAGGCTCAATTGATTCCTTTATCTTCCTGACAGTAATAAGTACATCAGTGTATGTTACCGTTAGAATGGAACAGATGAATTGCTAAGTTCTAAATTGTAAAATGAAATTTCATTTTTTAACAAAAAATACCTTCAGATTTTTCCTAACACTACTGACTTGCGATTTGCTCAGAGAGGTTGGAAGATTAGCTGTTGAGAAAGATTTAAAAAATATCTACATGAAATTTACATTGTATAAAGCATCCAAGATTAGATGTGACAAAGTAATTCTTATTTTTGAATGAAATTGCATTAACATTTTTGATGCTGTGTTATCTTCAACCTCTCCCCCATGTAATTTCTTTTATTTTTTCCCAATACAGACCTCCTGGCTGGTGAATAATACATATAAACTCTCTTTGTAACACGAAAAAGTACAAAGACCACAAAAGACATGAAAAATAATTTCTTACCATGGAGAGACTCAAATGCCTGAACAACAATGGACATAAAAGCAGGCCTTTGACGAGCAATTGCTGACAGGGATCCAAGGGAAGCCATGAGGTTAACACTGGTGATAGATATATATGAAGTGATTAACATGTAACTTCTCCCTATAACATTTACACATTATCCAGCAAGCAGATAATGAGAAAACTCAAATTCATTAGATATAAGTTGTTATCTTGATCTAACATCAAATTCTTGTCACTTATTTCAAGGGAAATGTGAGGCAACTAGCCAAGAGAATTAACAATCAGATATTGGGAGTTAAAGGGTAAATATGCTAGGTTCACAGGTAAAGCATACAGTTAACATTAACAACTCTGTTTGAATGGTAAGCAGTCATGTTGCTCCCAAGCAAGGTTGTCCTAGACATGCTGCAATTCCCTGTGTGACCTTGTCTTAAATGGGGAGATCATGATGCTCTGGAGCTCATTGCAAGTTGATTGATTCAAAAATCAGTTGCACCCACACTTCAAACATCAATCTTGATTAGTTTAACTGTACATGTAGCTTCATGGGGTAGTAGCTCCAGTACTTTAAATTTGCAGTTAACAAAGGAATAAAAGCTTGCATCAACAACAACTCCATCAGCCTTGACAGGTTAACAATGCTTAACAATGGTGATGACGACAACAACAAATACCCCTGCCCCAAGCTGACAATTCAATATAGGTGTTACATTGCAAAGTTTGCTTTCATTTAGAATTGCAAATGAAAACTGTTCACTTCTAAAGTTAAAGAACTCCATCCAAAGCAAACCTGGAGATGGTGTGAGATGCAATGAGGGTGAGTAGAGACTCCAGTGTTGATCCTCCTTCCTCCCTTAGTTCTGTCATCTTGATTAGAGGATGATTTCTGGGAACTATCTCCAATGAGATGTCAGCCTCACCTTTCTTCAGTGACTCAGAATCCTGTATTAAAAATATACATGGTTGCACTTAATACTAACACTTTCTTTTGCCTTTTCAAAGAAATAAGAAAGCATACCTGAGTTTTAAGTGACTGGACAAGAACAAGCATCTCCATAAACTTTATAGCATGAGTTCTTATTCTGAAACGGAAAAAATCCCATTTTGAGAAAAATTAGATTTTATAAACTTATGTACTATAGCCTGCAAGCTTTGGCACACAATTCTTCGCCCAGGGGAAAGTCTGAGTCCTTGTGAAATGTGAACCAATGAGTGGTCTGTAAGGGGTCTATCACTGACAATGAGGCCAGATCCCAGCAAACCTCTCCCTAAGTCATCTCAAATCTTCCCACTGATGGAGAAACACACATTTTATTTCATTAGCTGCAGTGCTAATAAAAAGTGCTTGCTCAAAAGCTTACTATATTGTAGCTACACATAATTTTGTAGCAATTGAAGGTACATTGGTCATGTATTATACATATAGTACTTTAAAAAGTTTTCACATTACCCATCATTGTCAGATTCCAGCATATCAATAATCTGTTCCTTTATCTGGATGAGAAGCTGTAGGTAAAAACAGAATAAAGTTGAAAGGAAAAAAAAAAAAAACAAGAAATAAAGACACCACAATACTAATAGCTATAGGTTACAGAGGGATACAATGGAGATAAGAATCTAGAGATCTTGCAAGAATATACAAATCTTTTAATATATAGGGTGATTAAGGGTTACCGGTTACCTCGCCACCAGGGAGACTCGCCACCAGCAAACTCGCCACCAAGGAACGATCTCGCCACCAATGTACTCGCCATCAAGCGAAGTCTTCTCGCCACCAACCACCAATAAAGAGATAGACTAGAATAAAGTAGTCGAGGAGAGTAGGATGTTCGAACGAGCACAATTCAAATCAGCCGATACGTTTGTGCGCTTGTCTGAATTTAAATTATGACCTTCAGCGACGTGTTAGATGTGTTCCGTTCCTAACTCATTGACATAAAAACGTATCGTGTTTGTCTTTTGCACATAAGCGAGGAGAAATTGCAAAACTCGATGCGAGGAATAAAAACTTACTTCGGTTTCGAACGTGCTATCGACAACATACATTTATAAAGTTTGAGTACAGACAAGCGAACAAACTTATTGGTTTCGAACGTGCTTTCGACAACATACGTTTATAAAGTTTGAGTACAGACAAGCGAACAAACTTATCAGCCAAACATCCTACTCTCCTCGACTAATCTCTTTATTGGTGGTTGGTGGCGAGAAGACTTCGCTTGGTGGCGAGTATGTTGGTGGCGAGATCGTTCCTTGGTGGCGAGTTCACTGGTGGCGAGTCTGCTTGGTGGCGAGGTAACTGGATACCTGATTAAGTGTTATCAACTGAGTTGACAACATAAATTGGCCACCATAAAGAGTTTAAAGGCTGACTTTTCGAGCATTAGCCAGTTTCATCAATCGCTCTGACAAAGGGTCAAAACCTTTCTTCAATTTCAGGGTGTCTACAAGGCAAAAGGGTGTTAGCAAGGCAAAAATTAATTGTAAAAATTTGTCAAAGAAAGTTCAATCTACTCACCTCCCACATGCGTTCTAGCTCTTCAGATATTGCTTTTTGCTTGCAGATGTACTAATTAAAGAAGGAGACAAAGCACTAGTTAATACAAACTGAGTTAATGCGTTGGTAAAGGTTAGCAAAAAATTAACTTCAACTTTAGATGTACATGCATAAAATAAATGACAACACTTTAAATTTGAAACAGATTTTTACTGACCTGTAAAGCATACTTGTACAGCTGTGTAAAACACAGCATGACTCGCTTCTGAACAGCAACATTATCATCATTCAACATAAAACCCAGATTGTTGAGCACCTTGCTCAACAGTTCAATGTCTTTTTTGCTGCAGATTTGAGATCAAAGTTAATAGTCTATTAGGTACATGAATGAGTCATGTGGTACATAAAAAGAAAAATGTTCCAAGCAAAATTACTGTGTAAAGAGGGCAAGTTTCTGAAGAAACTGTGATGCTGTGTCAGTGGAATAGTATGACAAGGTAATTTGGTATCATCAACTGAGATGCTAACATAACATTATTGGCCACCATAGAGTTTCAAAGCTGATGTTTCAATCGTTAGCCATTTGTTGGAGCAAAAGACAGTGTTGCTGAACGGGAAAATAAGTTGTCATAATTGATAATAATCAACCAGAAAGAAAAAAGCCTAGCTATAGATAGTCAGCTAATGAAGGTGACACTACTGTAAGCACCAAGAGGTCATGGTCTTGTTGGGTGTCACTTTTAACCCTTTGACCCTAAGAAACAGGGCTTTGTCCTCTAAGAGTGACTACCATCTACTTTCTCCTTACAATATCACCCCCAAATGACCTGTTACGGTTGGAAGAATAAAAGGAATGATCACCAACTAAGAAAACTCTTGATTGTTAAAAATATTCTCCCAGTCTGAAAATTAGGAAATGTACAAAGAACAGTATGGAGAATGAATATGCATACTGACATTAGGGTGAAAAGAATAAAAGAAACAAAGCGCTAGGCTCTCAGTTCCTCTCTTTGCCTAGGAGTAAATCTGTGTGGATACTGGTGAACTCTCAAGGAAAACTGATAAACTACTGAGGGTAATGGGTAATGAAATGGCAACTTCTCAAAGAGAATGGCAAAACACCATTAACCCACTTTCAGTTTTCTTCATACAAACTGCTCCTCACTGTGTTGATATTTCTGCAAGCATAACACTTTTTCTAATGGCCAACATTGGAAGGGGGAAGGAGCACCTTGAACAAGAGTTTTCCAAGATTTGTAACAAGGATTTAAAAAACCTTAAGTTACAGGCAAAGTCTTACAAGTACATTCTTTTAAGACTTTTTCATGACTACTGATATTTCAATTCTACTAATACTTTAATAAACAATTACAGACATACCATGCCTCCTCAATGAATCCAACCACAAATTTACGTACATCTGCTGATCGATCTTGCTGGAAAACCAGGATTTCCTTTGGAACAAAATTTCGAAAAAAAACTTCAGATTACAAAATATCATTGGCCTTTATTTGACTACTACATCCACAAAAACAACGTAATAAAGTTAAGCTATTAATTACAGGTAAAAGAAAATACATGTACACCCTCTATGTTGTGGGAACAACAAAGTACACTGCATCTCATTTGTAGAATGTCTTAGCCCAAGGTAAGTGTCTGAAATTTTTGCTTTAAATCGAAAACAACATGTAAATATCAGGTATTGGAAATAATGGTTGTTAATATATAATTAATAAGAGGTATTGTAATTAACCCTTTAACTCCCATGAGTGACCAAGACAGCATTTTGCTTCACTATATTGATATAATTTCAAGCAGACAAGTGATAAGAATAAAGAAAAATATTAATTATGGGATTACTAATTGATCTGATACAAAATTCTCCAGCTACAATTGTGAGAATCAGAGAATCAATTGTGGCAGACGATAAGGAGAATCACTGTTTACATCTTGAGAGTTAAAGGGTTAAAATAACAAACAAATAATTAAAAATAAGCTGTACTTACATCCAAAAAATTATCAAGAAGGGTTGGGTCTTTGTTCACAATGAACTCTTGGACCTGTGACAGAAACAGAAAAAGAGGTAAAAATCCCTTTCAGTATTATCCTAAAAGAAACTGCAGCAAAAGCTGTGGGCCTACACTTTCAACAATGCTTCATACTGGTGGTTGGGTATGGTAATATTTTGGAGTAAGAATATCTGTAATGTCCTCAAGCACACTCCATACTGCTCTCACAAGATAGAACTAACACATTTCCACAACAGTATACTTTATAACAAGGCAAATTAAGAATGGAAAGAGGACCAACAAAATGGCCACTATGAACGATCCACACTTTCACTTTTCTCTTTTTTTTGGTACTGTATGAATTTTTCAGCAACAAACTTTGAAGCCCATCTGATTCTTAAGTAGGTCATGATTGAAAAAACATTTAAATCGTTTCGTTTCTGTAGTGTTTATCTTCCACGTAAGCTTTATATGCGATCGGTAACAGACTCAAGGAAGGCTACAGAAAGTTGTTCGAAACCAGAAGCCAAAATGTTGGAAAATGAAATAATGGTTGAACAGTATTTCCCATATTTGATGGTTTGTTGTGTATGTACAATAATACGAACGGAAATTTTGCTCATTGCTCGTATAAAACACCAAGCAACTCGTAACATATCCGCTTGTATTAAATGTTAAACCTTCAAATAAGGTGTGTTTATACCACTGAGCACTGCTCCGTAGTGTACTCTGTGGTTGCATACGGTAAGCTTACCTGTTTCAGACAATTCAGTTTGTTTTCCTTCTCCAGCTGAGCTTGATTAAGCAAATCAATTACCTGAAAAAAAAAGTTTGTTTGGAGTGAGTTCAATCTGACCCTGACCCTTACAATAATCATTGTTATGCACAGATTTGCTCATTTTCCTCTCAACGAAACACTGACAAAGGAAACAGTCTTGATTGAAGCAACAAGTTATTGAGAAGTTTACGAGTTTGGCATATCTGCGAGAGGACGAAATTCGAGCATTTAACTTTTAAAAATATATATTTAACCTTTTCTGATGTAGAATCTTCAGCAGAATATTCTCCAGAAGCTCGGGCGTCTGCATCGTCATTTAGAAAGGCTTGTGAAGCTTCCGAAAGTCGAACACGAGCTCGACTACTTGCGGCCATCTTGATTTCTGCGCCCTTATTTTATTGACTAGCGGTAATAGGTAAATCCAAACTAGTGTCGTGTAATGCTGATTAGAAAGGAAGATGGCGCCGGTGAAACGGAAAACTCAATGACGATCAGGAAAATTTTCATAGTAAACAGTATGGGGCTATTAACTATTTTAAAGAAGATGAAGCAGAAGGAGAAAGAGATGAGAATTCTTATGCTGTATCCTTTTATGCGTTCTGTATTATATCTGTTTGCAATTTCTTGCTTTTGAAAGGTGAAATACGGTATGCCTCAGGTGTATCATTTGGTTTGACGGAACAAAATATTGAATTGTAACCTTGACTGCGCTTTACAGAGGACTTGATAATGCTGGGAAAACGACTATTTTGAAGAAGTTCAATGGAGAAGATATCAACACAATCGAACCTACTTTAGGATTTAATATCAAAACCTTAGAACACAAAGAGTAAGGGAAAAAGGCAAAGCCTGTATTTTGTTCGTTAGGCAGTTTGTTAGCATTCCTGCCTGTCTGTTCGTCTGGTTGTACATGTCTGTCTCCACCCCATTTATGTCTGTCTACCCATCTGTCTACCTGTCAGTCTGCCCAATTGTGTCTCATCTCTCTATCAATCTGTGTCTCCCTCTGTGTATGTGTTTCTGTCAATCTGTCTGAGTGTCTGTTTACCTACATGACTGTAATTTGTCGGTCTTCCTTCATGCTTGTCAGTCGATCTGTCTGGTTACTCCATTCATTCATTCCTCTGTCCACTGTTCCGTCCATCCACATGCCCACTTACCTGTTTATCAAAGTGAAGATAGCTAGGTAAAGTCTGTACTTGAGTCAAGTGGCCCACCCAGCCAGAGGTTATTCTGGTTTACTTAGCATGAAACAATTAGGAGAATTACTACTCCCTCCTGAATGTGATACCAGTGCATGGCAAGGTTATCCCTAGTATTTCATCAGGCATCCATGTTCATTCATCATGACCCATTTACAGTATGCTCCTGGATCAGTACAGAGAGGCAATGTGAGAGCAAGGTGTCTTACATAAGAACACAACACAGTAACCCTACCAGGGTTTGACCCTTGACCCTTGACTCTTGAGTGCAGCACACTAACCATTTTTCCATCTTGTCTCTTGATGTTGTCAGTGTTGTTGTGTTGTCATTGTACAGTACCTATATTTATCATAGTTTAAATTTTCCCCTGGCTGAAAACTCAATAATTTTAATGGAAATGATGATGGGGGTGGGTTCTCCAAACCAACTTCTTTCAAACATTAGATTAACCCTTTAACTCCCAAGATCTGATTGTTAATCGTCCCCTCAAGCTTCTACACATATCCTTGTAAATAATTAGTTATAAGAATTTGGTGTTAGATCAAGACAACAACTTTTACATGATAAGTTTGAATATTCTCATTAGCTGTTTGCTGGATAATGAAAGGATATTATTAGGAGAAGTTTCATGTTGATCACTCTTGGGAATTACAGGGTTAACTGATTTCTTAACCTTTTAACTCCCAGAGGTGATTAAACATGTAACTTCTCCCCATAATTTCCATGCATTATGTAGCAAACAGCCAGGTATTGAGAATACTCAAACTTATCAGGTACAAGTTGTTATCGTGATCTAACACCAAATTCTCATAATTACTTGACAAGGAAATGTGTAGTAGTGGGCGGAGAGAATTAACAGTCAGATCTTGGGAGTCAAAGGGTTTGGGAGAGGCAGGTGCAGAGTTTGGATAAGAGGATGTTTAAAGCAAATTTTAGCATTGGTGTGGATAAGGAGACTGGACTCAATTACATTGTTTTAGTATGTGAAGAAATAACATGTTGATTATTTTAAAAAAAGAATCTTTTTATCCAAAATCCCCTAATTTGCTTTTAAATGTACTATAGATTCAAGTTAAATATTTGGGATGTTGGAGGACAGAAGTCTCTTCGATCATATTGGAGAAATTATTTTGAAAGCACTGATGGTTTGATATGGGTAGTGGATAGTGCGGACAGAAGAAGGCTGATAGACTGCAAGGAGGAACTGAAAGGTCTCCTTCTAGAAGAGGTAACTTAAAAAACTAGACTCTTTTCCAAGGGAAAACTGAATTTAAGACCTTGCCATGCCTTAAATGTTTTTACATTATTATTATTATTACATTATATTTATGTGTATGATAAACTTGGCTGTTCATACTAAAGTTAGATATACTGTAATAATAATGAAATGAGACCTCAATACAGGCATGCATGTAAGGCTATGGCTGCTGTTATGAATCATATGAAGCACAAACCTGGAAAATGTTTTTAGTAATTTCTTGTCTGGTTGTCTGTGATTAAAGTTCATAGATGCTGTTGTATCATTTCATGTCATGTTGTGTCTGTAAACTGCCTGTTGAGTGATGTTGTTTGGGGGTTATGTGGTGCAAAGATGTTGTAGATTGTAAAGGAGTGTTCATTGCATCTCATAGTATGCATACACACCCTCCGACATTGACACAGAAAGCTACTATTAAAGCTTTGAAAAAAGGGACTTTACAGAATTAGGAGCTTTATCATAGGATAGACACAAGGTTCTCCAAGATCTGCATCCAAAATACTCAACCAAATGTGTTTGTCATATTTATAAACTTTCTAAAGTCAAAAAAATGTCCCTGACAAAAAGTTTCTTTGTATTTACCCAGAGGCTTGCAGGTGCTACATTATTAGTGTTTGCCAATAAACAGGACCTACCTGGTGCCTTGTCTGCTGAAGAAATTAGAGATGTGAGTATTTCTAACTTATAGAAGTTATTACTTCTTTGATGTAGTGTTAGTAAGGATGTCGATATTGTTTCAACTCGTGAGTATTAAAGACCATAGTGTGAGTTTCTAAAATGATGCATTGTATATATCAAATGGTAGATCCAGAAAAATTATTCATAGAAGAAGTATATTTTTAAGACCATCTTAGTTTCATGTTTGTAAAAATAACCACTGGTAGCACTGCGAGATTCCAAAGGGAAACCTAACTATTTGTAAACTGTCTTTGAGAGTCAAATATAAGCAATCCTCGTAGCTATAACACTACTGAACTAGTAGTTGAAATAAGACTTGAAAAAAAATTCAGGCCCATATGGGATTTGAACCCATGACCTCTGGGATACTAGTGCAGAGGTCATGGATTCAAATCCTGTACAGGCCTGAATTTTTTTTCAGGTCTTATTTCAACTACTAGTTCAGTAGTGTTCTTAGCTGTGAGGATCGCTTGAATTCATTTCTACACTGCAGTGCACATATATGATTTTCATATATTTATAGTCGTTGTCTCCAAGAGTGTTAAGAATTTGAGTATGGGTGCATATATTTGGAAATACAAATTCATAACCTACATACAAAAACTACAGTGCATGGTAATGCACAAACTGAGTGTTCATGCCATTGAGTCGCAAAATAAAATCAAATAAAAAATGTCCTGAAAGAGAAGGGAGTGATGATCCCTTGATCATCCCTTAATCTGCCTCAGGTTTCTGAGAGGAGTCTTTGTTATTCTTTTTTCTATCAAAAGGCTCTTGATTTGGAATCCATCAAGACACATCACTGGAACATTCAATGGTGCAGTGCAGTTACAGGAGAGAAACTACTAGATGGCATTGACTGGATTATCTCAGACATTGCATCAAGAATATTTACAATGGACTAATACAATGTCCATGGACTTGTTTTGAAGAACTTCAAGATTGTGACATCAAACCTGATGTCTCTAAGTCAGAGATTGAGTCAGCCTTGAAACAGACATAAGGATTGCATTACAGACACCTCATTTATTGTGAATGTGATACCTGTGGACATTGTGCTGAAGAAGTTTACTTCAAGACAAATATGTTATGGTAGCTAATATTCATGAAGATGCAAAATACATGAAAGATTACCTTTCGTTTTGTTTGGCACAGACACCGCTCATGAAGAGTTCATTAAAACTCTTGTAATTAATAAGAAGGCTCACACCATAAAAGAAAAACAACAACAAACTCGACCACCATTTGCAAATGATAATAAAAATATAAGTATCCAACTTGTTAGCATCACTTGTTGGTTAAGTTTTTTCCTCACATCTTGCTTACACTTATTTTATTTCCTTGATCAAACTGAGCCAAAATCGCAAATTTAAGGGATAAACACTAGGGTGTGAAATTTTGAGGGCCCCCTCCCCTCCGTGATCCAGTTTGCTGCCTAATCATTTATGGTCAAGCACAGAAGTAACTGCTACATTGCTGTGACATATTCCTACTTTAATTGGTTGACTTTAATCATGAGAATGTTCCAACAAAGTTGATGTGAGATTCTTCGAGCTTTTAAGCTTTTAAGCTTTTATATTTAAAATTATACCATTGACACACTCAAACTCTAACTGAGTCAATGTATAAAATGTATAAAAATGTTAATGTATAAAACTGAGTCAAGACAAAAAAAATCTGTATTTGGGTGTAAATAACTTCACTAACTCCTACAGCTTGGTGGGAAAAATAGGCTTGCATTTTGCCCTAGATTGCATCATGTGTCAATGTCTTCGGAGACTGATAGTTAAATCTCATTGGTTTCTAAGGGTTCCTGCTTAATTTTCATTTGTCTGTGTGGTTGTAACAGTGGTCCAAAGGATGGTGGATTGGAGAAAGATGAACTTGCTGGAGTTGTTGGTTGCAACAGTGGTACAGAGGATGGAGGGTGTGAGAAAGATGAATTTTCTGGTAATAGTGGTCCAGAGAATTGTGTATCAGAAAAAGGTGAAGTTCCTGTTTCCAACTGTGGAGGAGGAGAAGATGGTGCATTCAAAGATGACTGATTTATAAGTGGTTCTGCTGAATTTAGTTCATTGTGAACAGTATTATATGCAGCTGTATTCAGCACAGTGCCAAGAAGCATATCGATTAAATAACATCGAAGTCTTGAAGCAGTTTCATTGTCTTCTCCTTGCAGTCTACTGTTGTGTGTAAAGAGTAATAATATCCCAACTTTGCAAGACATGTGAGTTCGGAGCTTGGAACTTTCATTTTTAAACAGATATTCTTCACTGACCGACAAACCTGTAAAATACAGACATGTATATGATTGTATATTTACCAATAAATATAAAATATATTTGATATTTCTGCCTATCTAGGATGATGGGACTTTATTATTACACATAAATTCAAAAGATTAAGTTTAAGCTGTCATTTGTAAGCTCTAAATATCAACAATAATTATTGATTGCTGATTTCCATGTCAGGAATGAGGAGAATACCCCCTTGCTGATTGTTTTATTTTACTCTCACCACCTGTCTATCCTAAAAGGATTGATATTTTGAGGACAAATTAAATGTTTACTACCGGACAATATGACAGAAAGTTTGACTCAATGTAAGAATGGCTATTCCATTTCCTATAAGAGGTATTTATTAGTCCTTGCAAGCATTTCTTGGCATGGGAGCTTTGCATTACATTTTGTGAGCACAAGCAGTAGTGCTTTGCAAATTTTCCATTGACAACAATCCTTTTTTAGCTTCTCAAATTGTTATGAATTTATTATTATTTTTTGTTTTAATAAATAAAAAGATATCTCTTTTTACCTCCAGTTCAAGAAAGGTAAGGATAGAATTATTTCTTTCCAAAACAACTTACAAAATATGATTCACGGAACTGCGAGTACTCCAGGATCCGAGCGTGCAAGCAATAACAAAGGGTTGTTTGCATGAGAAAGTGAGCCTCCTTAGAAATTTTTAAAGCATTTCGAGCAAAACCAAAATCTTGTGAGCACTTGAAAATTTTAAGGGACTATTTTACACCCCTCTAAAGGCAAGTATAAATTATTTAGTATAAGAATTAATTCTTCTTACAATTTCTTTGCACTGTTAAACAGAGAGGTGTGAGAATTATGAACAGTATCAACTAGGGGATATTGTCTTGATATAATACCAAATTCTCAGGACTACCCAACAAAGAAAAGTATGATCATCAGAGAGAGAATTAGCTTTCACATCTTGGGGACCAAAGGGTTCGCTAAAATCGAGGACGTATGTCTTAAAGTTTACATAATTCGATGATGTGAGTTCTGAGTTATCTTGTCTATTTACAATAAACAAATGATTAAATTACTAGTCTTTTTCATCGAATCTGTGATTATTATAACATATAACTTAAGCATGTCACGTAATCGGATTCGCAAACTAAATGTTTGAAGTCCTCAATGACTAGATATACGTACCGTTGGTCTCGATAATCTTATCCAAATGTTTGTAACCTTTCTTCTTCACGTGCATCTTTAATCCAAAATGGGAAAGTAACGGGTCTTTTATGCAGAAGAATTTCCTTTCTCCAATAGTGACTGGCTGAAGTTCTTCTGGCCACGTGAACTCTTGATTGATCATAATTTTCTGCTGAAGGTTGATGTTCTAACCTTCGTGCGATTTAGATCCGTGTTTGCCACACGCAACGTGCAATCGACGATCGCGATTGATGGATATTTATCATGTTCTTATCGCATGAAACCAATCACATTTCAGTCTCTTCTTGGTTACCATGACGCCGATGTTCATTGTGTTACGCGTGACCGGGCATTATAAAGTAAGATTTTTAGGAGGGTTCCAAAGTTCCCAGTTGAAAGAGAAAAGAGAAAACCTTTAGTAAATAAATTTGGGTCATTTGGCGAGAAAAAAATCGAAGAATTTGGTTTGAAACGCTCGTCCGACAGAATATGACGCAGAGAGCGCGTGGAAGAAATGGAAAAGATTTTTAAGCAAGTTCACGGCAAACGCGAATGGCAAATTTCGCCTGCTTTTCTTCTTATCCAATCAGACCCAACAGAGAAATACACAAATATCTTCTAATTACAATAAACGCAGATATTTAAATTACTGCTTTAAAGGTGAAAGGCAGAAGACAAAGTTGAATTCTTGCCATTTGCCGTTCGCATACGCGAGGCGTTTTATTTAACTAATGCTTTATTAGAGAGGTTTATAAAATGTTCAGAGAAATGCGCGCGCCGTGATTGGTCAGAACGAGTTCATTATATTTCCATAAAACACGCGCCTTACGTCACAAGAGTGCACTGTTGAGATATAATGCACAAAGCCTAGGTCATCGGTACGAGCGCGCGCAATTAACGATACATTTTATAAAAGAAATAAAAAAACTCGTTCCTCGAGCATTGTTAAGTTATATAAGCACTGGGAATTTTTAAGAACACTCGAGAAGTGCGTGTGGCACTTGCCTTCGGCTCGTGCTTCTCCGCACATCTCTCGTGTTCTTAAAAATTCCCGTGTGGTTATATAACTCAACAATACACATGGCGCGTTTCATTTCTGAGTGAAATCCGACGAGAACCCCACTGATTCGGAAATGACCTAAACAATAGCATGAATATAAGACCATTTAACGACGTGAAGTTATACTGTGCACAATTAAGAAACAGCTTAAGGCCAGACAGGATATGTTATAGTTCTGGTTATCATAATATTTATTCAATAAACACTGTCTGTCTATTTACATATATCAGTTACGATCTGTAAACTGTACAGGATTACAAGAAGGTCACCTAATTAAATATAATTAAACTAGATATCACAGACAATGATAGCATTAAGTATTTATAAAACATCATTTATTTTTGCTACTATTAAATACATATGCCCTATTTACAATATACGGTGGCATTTGGAAATAAATTTATTTCCAGTTTTGTTTGTAAACCTATGTATGTTATAGTGCTTATGAATGCATTAATGAGAAAGGTGATTGGCTGTCGTAAAGTTCCTTGTAATCGTATTTCTTTAAAGACTGTTGGTTTTATTCAGGACTCTATAAAATATTGAAGCCCCAAAAAGACTTCATTTTAAACATTTATCTACAGTTATATATGTACAAAAATACTTAAATAGTGGGCACCTTTTTAGACTGGTTTCATTTTGGTCTACGCAAGTAGCACGAATTAGAGAGATATTTTCAATTCAGCGTCGAAATAAACTGAGACTTGCCTTTGCTCTGAGAGTCATGGAGAGTGGTCTAGAAAACTTGTGCTCTCCTCTCAACCAATCAGGTGAAAAGCTAAAAATAACCGCGGCTTGGCCACTCGCGTTTTCCCGCGCTTTAGTAGTTTACTTGTTTTCACTTTAAGTTCTCATTGGCTAATGACAGTGTAAATCTTTGTCCTGACTGGTTACTAGGATAACTCTGGTTTTGGTTTTTCGACACTAATTTGAAAACTGCTCTAAGTCAATATATAAGTCGATACAATCCACACCGCATAGAAGGCAAAAACGTTCCTAAAATTTAAAGAACAGGGTAACCAAACACTGCCACTGTTTGTCTTCGTTTCTATTCCGTTAAAGTGGATCCCGTAATCGTCTGACGTGTTTTTAACCATAAAATGCCCATCTTCCTTTCTTGTTATGGTACAGTTTTGAGCTGGACAGTGCTGAACACACGATTTGGCGCCCACGGGGCAACTCAAGGTACAGCCACCACCCGAGCAGTTTTGATGGCAGTGAGGTCCCTTGCATTCGAAAGAGCAGTTACCTGAATCACAAAGCTGAAAGCACGAGGGTGAATTGCAGACCCCTTGACAGCCACCTTGAGGGCATCGCTGCAAAGAGAAGGAACACCCGTTTGTTTGTTAAACCCGACTAAATTACAACTTTATCAGTTTAGGGGTGAGTAACACAATCAGTAAGTGGGTTCTGTCGCTAAGAAATTGAAAGCTCACAGAGAAGTGTTCGACTTCGTCCTATCTGGATCTCCGAGTTCTTGAGCAGTTTGTAGGCGCTCGTTTTAAGCCATCCTGAGCTCATAAATAAAGGTACACACAAATGTGAATGAACAGGTAAAGATAAAGTCTGTTCTCGAGACAAGTGGCCCATCCAGCCTCTCAGCATAAGCGACTAGGGGTATCCCTATTCCCCCCTGGATGGGACACCAGCCCATCGTAAGGTTATTCCTTCACATTGATGCGGCCAGGTCTCGAACCCAGACCTCTCGACTAGGAGTCCAGCGCTCTAAACATTAGAGCACCTCGTCTCGCATTTCAACTATTCAACGCCCAATTTTGCCAGTTCGCATAAATTTTCACTGATTACTCAAAATATGAAATTTTTTTGAAAGAAAAAGTCCGGTAGCATACCTGCTCACATTGCAGCGTCGCTCCGCAAGTCATCTTGCAGTTTCTGCCTTGACCACATCGCTGCAAGCATTTGTTGGAGCTACATGTTTGGTCACAGTTACCATCGATGGCACAATACTGTTCACAGCTTTTGCCGGAGTTGCATTCTTGATTGCAGCTCCCTCCGCAATTCTGGTAGCATCTTATGTCTGTCGTGCATTTTTGCTGGCAGTTACCACTACGGCATTCCTGGTACCCGACCGTTTTAGCTCGTATTATCATCTTCTTCCCACCGTTTCCCAGCTGCATTTTGTAATTATATACAAAGGGAGCAGTCATTATTTATAGCCTGGGAGGGATTGGAAGGATTTGGGGGATCAAGTGGTTTTCAGGGGGAACAGAGCGGGTATCAGTCGACACCAACAGAGTGCAAAAACTTTGGATAAACGAATGCCAATTAACTGCCAGTGAGGGGGTGGGGAGAGAATATGAGAATATTACAGAGCCTGACCCCGCTCTCCCCCATTACTCAGGCGTAAGATAAGTAACAGTTATTCAAAGCCAAGTGTTAAATAGACCCAGGCGTTGAAAAGGGGCCGGAATGAAGAAAAAATCTTTTTTATACGAGAAACGCTTTCCCCTAGGGATAACAGTGAAGGATTGCAAGTCCCTTTTGCCCCTTTCCCCCGGCTATACCTTCCCTTCATAATTGAAAGTAGCATTTTATACATTTACTAACCTGTTTACAAGAGCCTTCTTTACTGTGGCAGCTCACCAACGGGCAGTCAGAAGAGCACTGCTGATCACAGTCTTTACCAGTTCTGCATTTCAAAGAGCACGCTCCCACTTGACAAGACTGTTGGCACTGATGCGAGACACACCTCATTGGACAGCGTCCATCGACACAGTTTTGAACGCATCTCTCCTTGGCTTTACAAAATGCTCGACAGGAACCACCGATGCAGTCCTAGCGAAGAAATAAAGAAATCATAGAGTTAGAGCGCATTTTGTTTGTCTTTGTTACTGCTGTTGCTTTTTTCCCTCGTGTAATCTATTATTTATCTCTCTCTTTTTCTCGACCCTGCAAATGAAAAGAACAGAGACTCCGCAAACGAGGCTACTCGATTCTTCCTTTGCTCGACGATCGCATGTCGTTCTCCCATTCTTTTTTGTTTTCTTAACAGCTTGCTCGTTCGTTCTTTCGTTTCGGATCGTACATGCGCGGCTCTAACGTTCGCTCGCTAGTTCGTCGTTTTGAAGGTTTTCGTTCATCTTTTCCTCGAGGTTCGTCTATTCGTAAGTAAGTTCGTTGCTTATTTGGTTCATTCAGGACAAATTATAATTTTACATGGTACTCTCATACCTGCCTACATTGTGAACGCACTCGACAAGTCAAGTTGCACGCGCCGTCGTCGCATTTCTGCGTACAGTTTGTTGATGTGCAGCGTACTACGCCACAGGTTTGAGGCGCGTACATTTCGCACCACTGTTCCTGAAGGCAACTGTCTTTCGTAGCGCACTTCATATCACACGGGCCATACTCACAAAGTTGCTCACATGGTTTGTTAATGCTGGGACATGACATTTTGCAATTCTCGTCGCACGTTTGTTTGCAAGTGCCGGCTAAAGGGTCCTCACACTGATGGGCTTCTCTTTTGGCCATCTCTGATGTCACCAACGACAGCAAAAGCAACAGAGATAAAGTGAAAAGAAATACATGAGGCTGGGCCATGATCTTTTACACAGTTAACGTCTAGTAGCAAATCTGAAAAAGAAAAAAATAATAATGTGTTTTGAACTACTAAAATTTGAAGTGTTTGCGAATCACTAAAGTGACTACTACTTATTAAAAATTAGAAGTGTTTGGGAGTTGTTTAGGCCTGTCAGATTATCTTGAAATCTTTATGCGAGTCTTGTGAGCCTTGGTTTGTTATGTGCTGCAAGACCTCACTTTTATTTTTTCTTTTGAGTGATGTGTCCTTGACTGTTGTAGTAGACTTAATTCTCGCATGGTAATCGTCTTAGCTAATTGTGTTTGAGTACGTTCTTGACCTTGCTTAGAATCCTCAACGAGAAGTTTTGTCTGGATTTTAGTTCTCGAAGATCGGTTATTTTTCAAGTACTTTGTTGTTCATGACGAATGTCTCGTGAAATTGTTTGGGTTAGCGTTCTTAAAACTTGTTTACTCTGTCAAAGTCAGTTGTTCCGTAAGCCCAAACATGCCCACCGATAGGATATTTAAGAGCGTGTAATTACGGCTAAATGAGACACAGAGACTCATTTATTCACATGAAAAGCCCTTAAGATTCATTAAGCAGAGAATGAGTAAAAATTCCTGATCAAACTCCTGGTGTCTCCGTTTGCGCGAGTTACCATGCCGCGCGAAATCATAACTAAATATTGCGTTCAAGTAGCGATTGCGCTTCGGGAAGAGCTCATCCCAGTCTGGGCTAAGTTTTTATTCCGATCATCTCAGAAAAGGGACAAAACCTTGTCAAGGTAGCGGAACTGCCACTTAGGGAAAAAACAAATTAGATAGAAAATGAAATTCTAATACTTTGTCAGTTAGTTCCGATCAACTACATTTTATTAAGTTTTGAGCAAAAAATTGCAAATAAACAGTAACAAGAATAATTTCTGGGATATTATCTTTTCTTTGACGATTTAAATGCCCCGCTTGATTTCAGCAAAGTTTCCATTGAAATCTTAATGTTAAATCACAGCTTCAATCATAAGGTATGAAAATCGGAATGCTGAGTTCCCCGTGGAGTTGATGTAGAGGAGAATAATCATGATTTAAAACAAAAAAAGAGAGAGGACAGCAATTGTGAGCGCATGTTTCTGCAGCTGTTTCAGCTCCACTTAGGCGTTCCGGAGTTCTGTTGTTTAACTCTATGGTAACGAGAAAGGAGCCTTCCTTATTTTCTTTAAAAATCAAGGGATAATTTGGAAAATGAATCTTAAGTTAAGCTGTGTTTAGTTTACAAAGGTCCTTAACATTTGTATTTGCCTTTTGATAACAGTTCAAACCCAGAAGATCTGTAGTTCACTTTTGCTAAGAGCACTCACTATCCTGACAAACGATATTGTATGGAAAACAAAACGTACCCCCTCATCTCTTGGTTATTCTGAGTTCTGGGCTCACTTCTTGTACGTGTTTACGGCGTGTGAGGTTCGTTAGTCTTGTTGCAAACGGAAACAATTTCGATTCACTTTTGGCGGCGTCGAAAGAAACCGTTAGAGGATTTATTAATTAGCAGTCTAACAGAAGCACGTGTTAGTTTGTTGCCAATAAAAGAGGGGAAGACATTTCCTCCTTTGTTTATGAATGTAAAGTCCGTTAAACCAATAAACGTGTGCATTATCTGTTGATTAATGCAGTCATATCACAGAAGTGATATTTGGACACATGCTTGAAGTAAACATGTTACTTACGTTTCTTGAACCTTTTGTTGCAAAGGTTTGCAAAGCAAACATGTAGAGCTCCCTTATTTGCCGATGAGTTCTTCGCGTGGTTCTGTTTGCGCGTTCTGTCGATCACTAGATTATTTTTTTTCCGGCTTCCCCTGCTCTTTGTTAACCTAAACGCCAGGTGTTCGATCATAACGTCTTGGCTTCGCTCGTGGTTTTATTAAATTTAATTATAATAAAGCCTCTGCTTACTGTTAATGACTTTTTCTAGGTAAACATGGTCACATAACATGAATAGTGGAAATGACTGGCCTATCTATCTCTCCAGTTACCTAGACACACACGGCAACGGGTGAAACGCGGCAATAAACACTGTAGAAAACATCCCACGCATTCGCAATTGCTTTTCCACTTCAGTTTTACCTCGCAAATTTAAATTTGCTACTAATTTGGGAAATAGCGGAAATGCTCGTTGCCGTTCGCGTTGCGGTTGAGCCGGATGGTTTTTCACACCAAGCTATATCTGAAGTAAAGGATTTCCCACCAGCTAAATATTGCATTATGAAGCAAAGGATACATAGCCTTAACTTCATCGATTTTAAAAGATACTGATACAACTTGCTCGACTCGGTAACTTGGTCTACACGCTAGTGAAGAATTCTAAGTAACGTCTATCAATCCATTTTACAAATATTACGGAATCTGCAGAAATGTATTGTGTTCAGTCAAGGGATGTTGGAGTAAACAGAAGCGAGTCAGTAAAGATATCCCACTGAGGGAAATCGATTATGTGCGTTCAGTGCCTTTTTTCAATAACAATGGTTCATGACAATGTTTACAAGGCGTGGTAATTATGTCAAAAATCCTAATGGGTTGTGAACTTGCGGGAGGCCGTGCGTGCGTATTTCATTTGATATTTACTTCTTTGCTTGCATTTGAAGGTAAATACATATAACATTATGCATGAGTGTTTTCATTTTTCACAATCAATATTAGGTCTTTATTATAAAGGCTTACACGCGATATTGTAAGTTGTTTTTAATTTTAGTGACTCAAGTAACGTCATCATGCAATAATTGTGTGATGGGATCCTAGAAAGCAGTTTCAAGCCTGTTCCGCTCTAACGAAGGGCTAACACTCGAAACGTCAGCTTATAAACTCTATATGGCGGCCAATTCACATCATCAACCCAATTGATAAACTCCCCCTCGACACAGCACCATAGGTTCTTCAGAAACGTGCCCCCTTATTCTATGTCAAGCAAAGCTAGATAACAAGCATCCGTCCAATTTGTTTTCTTTCTATTTTTCCGGAAGGCACTGAGAGTTTGGAACACGAGGCGACTTGTGGAAAGCACCCTTTCTTTAGCTTGCAACGATTTCGCAATGCAGTGAGAGGCTTTTGAGAACAAACAAAAGTAACTGAAAGTGAGGGAAGAAAAGCTGACATTACTGCAGTTTTGATCGATATTATTTTTGAGATAGCTTTTAATGAGAAATTTGCCTTTTCTCGTATACTTCAGATGAAAAATAAATTAATATCTTTTCGCATGCCAGTGACAAAATTTAAAAATCTTTTTCAAGTATAATTCGTAAAATATGCGAACATTTGTAAATAATTGTAAACAATTTTCGTTTTCTTTACAAACCTCTGTTATGACCGTTTATTATACGCTTGTTAAAGCTCAATAAAACAAACTAGACCTGTGTTTTTGGAAGATTCTCAAATTAAATTAATTTATTTAGAGAACTTTTTTTTTTACTCCAATTGCGCGGCCTGTTCGCTTTATCTGATAATCTTCAGATGCACGGTAAATAAGAATTACACCTGCTTATATACGTGAGCCGCCTTTTCGTGCTTAAAATCCTTCGTGAGTAGTTGATATTGATGGCTCAATCGAGCATGACGTTTGTTCACCGGCGAGTCTGTCTTGTCATCAAAGCGGGGGCTAGTTTTCAAGGATTACCGAGACTCAGAGCATTTAAGATTTTACCGACTTGTCTTGTGAGAGGATGCGTCCTTGGAGGATAGCACACCCTCTGAGTTCCGGTATAAAAGAGCAAAGTCTTCCCTTCAGCAAAATTATCGTTAATAGCACTTCACTTTACCTCGAATGACTAAGGTAATAACTCAGGAAAGAGTTAAAAAAAAGACCCTAAATTAATAAATTTTGTAATGTCGAAATATGCAAAGTTCAGACGAAAAATATACACCCGCAGGCGTTCTTCGATTTCAACCAGCGCTCGCCTTGTTTTCTTATCCTTTCTTCTTTAGTGTAGCATGAACCTTAATTTTCGTTTTGAGTTGACATAAAAAAGAGCAATATTACATCTGAGCAAGTCAAGCTTTTGAAATTCATAGTCGCTTTACCGCAAGTCGCTTAGGTTTCCCATTAAGAAACCCTAACGCGACTAAACTATTTAATTGTCGTCTATATATGCAAGGTCGCTGGGACTGTGGCCTTCTTATATTCCTTTAAATTTCGCGCTCGGTTAATTTCCTTGACCTTTTTTCGCTAATATAACCTAATTGAAGTATAAAGTCGATTCATAATTCCAATTAATTTAGAAACATGGCCCGAACCACCCGCCGAGTGGACTGCTAAACAGCAAAGTTCTCAGTCTTTCAGCATTGCTATAGCCACCTGAGCAGTTTTCGTCTTCTATACACCACATACATTATTCTTTATATAAAGAAACACTATCGATGTATATCTTAAGTCACTGAATCAGTGTGTTGTTCAAATGTCTAACGGCCTTAAGTAATGTTGAAAGGGACCTCTGTGCTGTGCGTCTAGAAAGCCCCTAGTATGTCAGGGCCTGAGGCATTTTCTGATCCTATTTCACTATAGTTTAATTTTTTTGTTGTGTCTATGTTAATGCAGGTTGATTAAAGTGTAAATTCGGTTTAAAATTTTTAATTTGACTACTTAACTCACCTTCCTTCAGAGGAAAACGATCCTGAACGAGTCTCCATGACTGAGCAATAAAATTAGTTTTAAAATTTTTGTTTTACGCACAGATTTTGCTGTCTATCTAAAATCCAATACGAGGCATTTACTGCCTAAATAATCGGCAGTAACCCCCACTATGCCAGTGCAGCATGACAATATAAGGAACTAAGCTTTTCGCTGTTATGTCTTTTTCAGTCCTCAAAGCACACCGTGATTACTTTAAAGCACGTGGATGTACTCAAGAACTTAGTCAAGCGTTACTGTGTTTACACACTATTTGTTTCCGCAGTATTGAACTCGTGGACTCGATTGCTCTAGCTAACTACAGTATTTTTAACTTGCACTTTCTTGTCGTGAAATGAACACGCAGCTTCGGAGACAAGCGCGCGCTCGATAACTCTCACACGAAATTTTTATGGACCGTTAATGTTTATGGAATCTTAATGGCTTCCTTAATCTTGGGGCAAAGACGAGAAAAATTTTACAGTGAAGAATCAATTTTGACGAACATACCTTAATCACGTCGATCTTCACATCAGGGTGTTTCCTTTAGCCATTGTTAGATTCTAAGCCTCTTTGAGAAGCTTAGTCGTTATAAAAGTGGTATTCCATGAAATATTCATTCCGTGTAAATATGCTCATGTGGGCTGCTATTACCTTGTGCATATCGATATCATAACAGCAGCTGTTTTGAGAGAAATCCATGACGACAGAGTTGCTTGAACGTAAACGGTTTCAGTGCAGTGAATCAAATTGTGCATGTTTTCTTGTCGTGCTAATGAAATCAACCGAAAGCCTTTTTCGCTCTAAACGTTCACAGATTATCGGAGTATTTTCTGTTATTTCCAGGGAATGTTGCATTTTTTTTAATTCTAAGTGTTAAGAAATCGTATAATGAGATATCTATTGGTAATGAAAGCCCACGGTTTGGCAAATGAGATTGCTTAGGGTAGCGTCGGATTGCAAAACTATCTGGATAAGTTGTCTCGTAGAATCGAGAACATAAGAAAAAGAAAACTTGTTTTGAAAAATATACTGAATCGGGCTAATGAAAAAGGAAAACGAAATTTGAAACCTTAATATCTGCGGCAGTCAGGGGGATTCAAAATTTTTCATGCGTCGGTTGAAACAGGTGGTCAGGTTTGGGTTGTGATCACTGTTGCGAAATCCATTGTTATGTTGATTAGCAACGTCCATCATGAAGTTTATTAAACCGGACAGATTGTAAGATAGCGAGGAATAACCGACGTAAAAATGATCCAAATCTTTAAAGCGATTTATTTTCATTAGTCATGTTAGTATGAATGTGGCATTTAAACTTCTCATAATAGTGCAAACTTTCAATTTGCTGCGAAAGAAAGCTGTGACTCTTCGTTTATGCTTGCGGCAAAATACTGAACAATTTTTGATGACGATTTTTGATGCAATTTCAATATCAGAACATAATGCCATTAAAACACAATTATATTCTAATCATGTAGCTTCAAATCGGCTCATGCCATACTTATTATGTCAAGCAAAGATGAAAGATTTGTTATTTCAGACCTTAAGGATCGTTTCTTTTATGATCGGGATAAAAATCAAGGTTTCCTTTAAGTGTGCCTTTTCAAAGTAGTATAAAAATGCCGATTTTTTAATTTCTCTCTTTTGTTTTGTGACGTTTTGTTTTGAACCCTAAGAAAAATTATCAGAAGAACTATCATCTTACTGAAAGGGAAAAACAATAAATCAGTTCGGTCAACTTGCCATCTTAAAAAACCAAAAGAGAAAATTGCAAACCAAGAGTTGGCAAAGATTGCCGATGATGGTTCAGAAGATTGACTTGAAAATGATGAAACTGTAAATCTGGGCGAAATTTGGTCGAGATTTGCAAACTGTGCTGCTCATTTTGGAAGCTAAAAGGAAGGAAACTTCGCTCAACAGAATGAGGAAATATTATGGTTACATTATAAAGTCTCTCAGCGACGGAAAGAGTACAAGAAAATACAAACAAATAAACAAACAAACCGTTCAAAAACAACACCGAGGAAAGATATTTCGGTCGTTTTCTTTCATCTTATTTTATGTATACAAAGGACCCAAACCAAGAGTTACGCTTAGATAAAAGCCAGATAACTGTCATTGCTATGGTGATGGCGTTGGTTGCAGAAGGGTTCGGAGACCAAAAAATACCGAGGGTGTGGGTGATGGGAGTCTTATCCGAGTGGAGTTAGCCTTTCTCTTTATCAACTAAAAGTAATTATATAGTGATTTCAAAGAAGAGATTATCGACGGGGTTAACCTTTAAACATCGATTTGCCAACTTCCGTCAATCGTAAAGTTACAAGAATTTTGCCGTCAACTTTTAGCCGTAAACATCTCTCCGGTGGTCCTCACTGAACTCCGTGGGGCCAAGAAAATCTGTATATGGAAAAAACAGCTTCAATATGCGGTTTGTAGATTTAAAACACGTGGATCTAAGATATTTCTGCAATACACGCTCGTGTTTTTGTAGGGGTCTTAGATGATTTAAACAAATATTTAAAAAAAAAGCTGCGCTAAACCTCTTTTTTTATCTCTTCGCTCATTGGAAATATTCCGTCCACACCCTTAAGGTGGTAAAACCCTCAAAAAATCAACGTTTTTTCATATGTTTTTTTTACAAAAAGTTATCTAAATCACCTAAAATGACACATGGAGACAACTATATCTTTGCAGTTTTTGACTTGATATTTTATTATCGCCGCTGAGAATTAGCAAATGATGACCCCCGGTGGGCAACCAAACAAGAACAGTCATATCTCTTTAACATTAGATTAAAAATTCACAAAATTTTTAGACAATGATCTTCACATGCACCTGCATTCAATGAACTACAGAAACACCTCATGAGTTTTTTTCATTTGCGCATTACGATGTTAATAATTTAACTATATCTAAACGTTAAAGCTAAAGATAAAAATGTTGACTAACGAGATGTAGAAACGTAAAAATTACATACAGAGAATTAGACAGCTTCTGCAAACAAAAGAGTCTTAGTAGTTTTCTTAAATCTGTTTAAAGATTCTATTGTGACGAATTCTTCAGTTTTCGATCACTAAGGGTGTTCCCGCACTAGCGGAAAAAGAACTAGGAGAGTTACAACAAAATCAAAGGACAAATTTTGATCTGCTCTTAAGAGCGGCCACCATTGTAGTAACATGAAGTCTAGTCAAAGCCGCTGACCACCACGAAGGGCAGCGGACCATAAGAGGATCGGATCGGATTTATGAAAAACTCTGTTGAGTGGTGTCGTCTCCTTTACTCGTTAGAAAACGTAAGAACCATGGTTTACAGATGGATTCCAACTCTGATTTTGAGGATTTATCCTAATTTTATTTAAAGTTTGAGAATACCCGAATTTTGCGACAAATGACGATTATTACCCTCCTAATAAACTGATTTTTGTTCAATTACACGCTGGTCGTAGGTTTTACGACAAATGATTGACAAGTTTATCACAATTTTGTTTATTTAGTCGATTTTGTTCAGGTTTTACCAGAGACAAATTTCATCGGCCGTGCCTTTGAAGATTTGTCCGCTTCGGCCAAAATTTCTTTGTCAAGTCACGACCTATTATCTGCACTTGTAAAATGTTGGTGATGACAGAAAATTTGTCTTCATAAACAGCTGTTTCGGCAGTGCGGAAGCGTCTGACTCACTTTTAAGTTACGATTTTACGTCCTCTAGTCAGTCTGTCAGTCAACCAGTCAGTCAGTCAGTCAGTCGGTCAGTCGGTCGGTCGGTCGGTCGGTCGGTCGGTCGGTCGGTCGGTCGGTCGGTCGGTCGGTCGGTCGGTCGGTCGGTCGGTCAGTCTCTAATATAAATCGGTAAGGACAGCTTGGGGTTTTGAGGGATTGATGCTGCGAAGTGAAAATACCTAATGATCAAAGTTTGGTATCCGGTTGGACGAAAATTAAGAAAAAAGAAAGGATCTTTAAACATTTTATGTAGACTTCATTTCATTTAACCGTTAGCGGTTGGTATCATGATGTAAATCTCGACAGAAAACCATGCGCCGTGACACTAAGGACATGTCCTGCCTCGATTGGCCCAAGATTTTGCTGATAACTTTTAACAATTTGTTTTCTGAGTACGAGGACACTAATCTCGGTTGCGACTCATTATTTATTCTTTACTGATCATCATGGAAGAACCCGTTATAGTTTCATTAATACTAAAGAGAAATATCGAAAATGTGGAGCCGTCTATTTTTGGGTGTTCTGCGCTGCCGGGAACAATTCTCTTTTCGAAATTATTTAAACATTACAATAAAATCAGTACAGTCTCCCTGTTGAGCTTTGGATTTGCCAGACAGCAATCGCATGAAAACAGCCACCGGGAACAATAACATCAATAAAAGCGAGGCTGTAATCTGAAGGCGACTGCTACTACTTCTACTTCGGGGAGTATTTAACGTGACAATGGTGCAAGACTCACCAGCGCAATTCAAGTGACAAAGTTCTGCCTCACAATGTATGACGCAAGATTCGCTGCTGGGGGCATACTTGTGTGCACTACCTGACTTTTGAAGTGCAGATCATAGTGCGGCTTGTAAATTGGCGAGTCTGCTCGTGTTCTCCCAATATCCCTTGCGGTCTATTGTTTGAATAATCTTGTTTGAAAAATAAGATGGCGTACAACGTTTAACAATAGATTTCAATTGAATCGAAAAGCGTTAAAAAAAAAAATCAGTTTTAATCCAACATCAAAGAAAATTTACCCGATACAGCCATAAATTTTAACATCAATTTAATGTTTTCGAGAGCGTGCTTCTTTAAAGGATTTTGGATACCTTAGCAATAATTCCGGCATCATTTCTATCTGTATGACTTTAGTTATCTATACAATAAGTCTTTAAAAGGACCAGAAAAGATTCAAAAATGACAAAAGATTAGATAGGGCTGAAATTGCTACAGAAAATTTCCATCTAGGATATGTGTAATGCGTAGAGCATGAATTTCAAATCTTTGCGCTGGCAAATACAAAGGGGGAACATTATAATAACTCATCAGGTCTCATCAGCGAAAACGTTTTCGAGAAAAGAAACGTCTAAACTCATTTTGAATATCCTTTTTTAGTAGAGCATACACGAATGGGTTGACAGCTGAATTAGTTATCAAAAACAAGAACCTTCCATCATTTTTAAAATAGTTTCTCCAAATGTTTTTGTGTAAATTTAGCAGATGAAAAAGCGAAGAGACCATCTCTGAAGTGTAACAAAATACAAACAGTGCAACAACAACACTGATTAGTTTTGCTGAGGAAATATTCCTTTCTCTGTGTTCTCTCAAAGAAGAGAAGTTTAGAG
The DNA here is from genome assembly GCF_964200805.1 of Pocillopora damicornis. Taxonomy (NCBI): domain Eukaryota; kingdom Metazoa; phylum Cnidaria; class Anthozoa; order Scleractinia; family Pocilloporidae; genus Pocillopora; species Pocillopora damicornis. The sequence goes on from NC_142676.1 coordinate 4,706,947, forward strand.
TGGGATGGTTGAATTTTAACTGTGATTGTAGCGCGAAAGTTTGGCGAGTGTGCCGACGAGAAATGCACAAAAGACGCCAGGTTGTATTTACCATCACTATGCAAGGTAAAAATTCGAAAAAAGTCAACAGAAAGGCGACGAAAACCTTATTGCAGATTTTTTGCGTTTCTACGGAAGACGAATATATCCATGTGACAGGGAGAAAACAGACTGTGAAGGGTGTTAGCCATGCTACAAAAATGAAGGAAAAGACGCGACGCCAAGTCATAAAAGTTATGTATCTGAGAGGACAGGCTACGGCGACAAATCGATCCGCTGTTACGACGCATAAGTTGCTGGCAGAAGTGTAAAAGAGAAAATAACGGAATGATGTCAAAAGCCGTACGCTTCGGTATCCAGAGAAAACTGATGTCATACGATAGCATGGCATCGTAAAGAGCCCAACGAAAAAGTCAGCGAAGGCGAGGGAAGTTATGAATGCATTGGCTGACGAATGGAATCGTTTCCTGACAACCAGAAGGTAAATTACCAAACCATTTCCCAGAAGAGCCAGAGCGCTAAGAAGCCATGTAAAAACTGACATCCACATAACCATCAGATGCGTTGTAAGCAAGATTCAAGCAGATCGTTTCTCCTGATCTTTTAACTCACTTTTTTTTCATTTAAATTTGGATAGTCACTTTTTGTCTGCGTCGCCTAATTTTCCGTTCCCTTAAAAATATAACTGCTTAAGATCAGTGTATCTCATGCCATAAGCTCCCATGAGTGACTAAGACAGAGTTTCTCCATACAATATTATTACAATATCAAGCAGACGAGGGATAGGAAAAGCTAAAAATATCAATTAGGGGATTATTAGTCCAATACCAAATTCTCCGAAGCTAACATCATGAGAATTGTATGGCAGACAGTAAGGAGAATTACTAAAGAGATATTAGGAGTGAAAGCGTTAATTGGTCCTTTTTTGATTGATAGGTGGCAAGATACTACCAGCTTTATTTGACTTAGTGTGTACTTCTTTAGAAATGAGTGCCACGTTGTAAATGGAACTTTCAATATTAATCATCGGGGTTTTAAAATGAAAAGTAAACAATCATTGATTTCCTACCAATGGCATCGAGGCTTTTTCTCAAATCCGTTTACATTTGATGAACAAGGCCTAAACTTATGATTGTTTGCTGCAATGAAGGCCCAAATTATTCAAAACATCAGTAAAAAGTTGGTTATGAGAATGTGTTCGTAGTTACCAGCTGGCATTTTTTTTCAGTGATGATGCGTCATATGTCTTTTCATACATGAACTACACAGTGTTAGAGATATAACAATATTCGTGAAAAAACTACACGTTTCTGATTGGCTGAAAACGAGTGCATTTTTTACGTCAGGCGAGTACATAGTTGCAATTTTTCTGACTTCTGGAAGCACTTTTTTTCCCCTCGACATGTTAAAAAAAGGGACGGTATTTTACTTGCCCCAGTCTACTGTTCAGCTATCTAGGAATACCCAAAACCGCATTTTGTAAGTGTGGCAATTTTTGTGATCAGATTCCTCTACGGAAACGAAGAAACTGCCAAGCAAAAATCGTATTTATATAGGCTCTATAACAAACACTTCCTAAAGAAAGAAAAGTCATTCAGTAACCGATGACTTGGAACGACAAGAAACCTTTTACCCCAAAGGTGCCACTCCCATTTACCACGTGCCAAAATTCAGACGACTTCAACGCTCTGAATTGAGATCCCTTAGCGACAAAAATAAAAAACTTAATTTTCATAAAAAAAATTAATGAAATCCATACTCTTTTCAAACATTCCAGTATGAGGAGGTGACCTCTGTTTCAGACGCAACGTGTCTCATGCTGGGATTGTTCTCAAGACTTACATAGTTTTAAAAATCCTGTGAAACACCTACGTTAAGGAGTAAAGTGAAAAGACCATTTTAGGCAGCAGAACTTAGAAATCATACTATTTTTTGAAATGTATTTTTGTGATGTGGAAGTAATCTGGAACTTCTACAGCTTCAAACTAAAGAGCATGAAGGAAGACGTGTTCTTCTTTTCTTTTCAAAACATTGTTTCAGTGCTGATCTGATTTGGTTGAAAACAAATAACGAGACAGTACTTCTGTACACGTGGGTGGTTATGTAAAACGATCAAGTGAGCCTACGTATAAGATCCAACCAGGCTTCAATTGAATCATTAGACGTTTCCGGAGCAAAAGGTGCGCAGATACGAAGATACGCGAAAAACACCAGCTGAATGGTCAGTTGAACGGCTGTGTGGGATTTTGTACATTTCGACAATTTGCTTATTTCAGGTATTTGATATCAGACGCACATCTACATTTTCTTCGATTTCACCCTTGATTTGACCGCCTCAACTTTACATGTGTTATTCATTTACTAAGCAATCCTTACGATAACAACAACGTCATTAACGAGAGAAACAACAACGCCGTCCTTCCTCGTGGACGTTTTCCACCTATCTGGAATCTTATGAAAATTCTTCCCCCACTCAAATTTTTTTCGCCAGGTCCTAATATTAGAGCCCAATTGCACGAACTTCCACTCAGGGATAAAGTTTATCAACTTCTGACAGTCTGAAAACTTCAGATATCTCGAAGGTTGAGATTTATCAATCAGCCCAAGCTCAAAACACTGTATTACCAAGGTATGTTGTCTACCCCAAGATAGATTAAGTAAAAATCTTCTTCATCATGTTCATGTGTTTCCCCTCGACAAGCCCTAAGAGCATCTAGGATCAACATCAACCCCATCACATATCGTGATTTTTACGAACCTGTAATGGTGTATTCAATAACATTCGAGAATGTTCTTGTGATCTGATAACGTTCATGCTACGTCAAGTTTGTGTAACCGCAAATTATTATTCCAGACGAAGATTTTATCACGCACACCTCGAGTCAGTGGTTCTCTAAAGGTAAGTTTTCTAAGCTCTATCTCCAAGTTGTTGGCATCTTCTTACAAAAGGATGATAAACTTTTATGTTAGTAATTGTTTAGACCTTATCGTATCTACAGTGTGTAGGAACAGTGCCAATATGATTTTTTAAGTGAGTAACGAAGGGCCATTTAGTGAAAAGGTAGTCAGTGACACGTTTGGCATGAAGAATGCAACTTGGTGGGATTTTTAACCGTCCTCAGCTCTCAAGAAGATAAAATCTAATGGTCTTTAAGAGTCTCAAGAAACAGGTGGGTTTCAGTAAGTATCTAAGACCACTCTTTTAAAACATCATCAGAGGCAGGTTCTCTTAGTCTAGCTTATGAAATTCAAAATTTTCTACCAGTTTTTTATGACTGTACGCGAAGATCTCCATGCGTGATAAGCTTAGTAGTGAAATCTGCAATACATAGGGATTGGTACAAAGCTGAGGGAACACTTTTCAGCTTCAAACCTTAATGATGAGTTTTCATTAAATGTTAATTTTAGATAAAATCTCTTCATTAGGAAAATGCACACGTGGAATAGATAAGATCAAACTATCTTGGTTTTTATCTAAATGGTATTTACAAGAGAAGCACTTAACTCTGATGAAGTCTAAGGTTGTTCTCTTTGAGCATAATGCAGATTACGTATACTAATGCACACTTTTTTTGGCGGCCTTTACGCTTTGCATTTTTCTTGATTTAAACATTTACCAGGAGGATTATTAATAAAGAGAATAAGAGAGATAGTAAGTTGTTTTTTACGTGTATTTACTCACCTTAAAATCGTAAATATTTTTTAATCTCATGTTTGATGTTCTGTATTGGTTTCCACAGTCCAGGGTTTGATTACACACCACTCATGTTTTCTTACATAATACTTTAAGAGGAAGTATGTTTGCCGACTTGTAAGCCAAATCCTGCTTTCTAAAATTAATGTTTTGTTTGACCGGATCAATGACAGTTTATTTTGGCAAAAGCATAGGCAACTGTTGGACTTTGATGTCCATTTTTCTTCTTATAGTTAAGAATCCTGTGGCACATTACTTATCTTTTTTCCCTCTTTCCAAATTTGCAATAAATCTTGCCTAAAATGGAAACAACCATAAACTGAAGTCTACAAAGGTTAAGTACACAGAGAAGGACGAAGATACTATAACATAAAAAAGATTAACGCCTTAGCAAAAGAGTAAATTTGAGAGATTGGAAAAACCCCAAAGTAACCTCTCTATGATTTGAAAATGGCGAAATCTATCCTCATAATAAAGAGAAGATGACTCTTGATACCATGCGTATCCTGCATTAATATAAACAGGTGTTTTCGGGTGTTGTTTCAACTAATTGCCCTGCTTTCCAAATTACTCAGTTGGTGGGACAAATGTGCCAAGTTGTGTCTTATGCAAACAGTTTCGCGATTGGAAACCGGAAACAGAATTATCCGTCTGCGGTCAAATCAATAATCTAATTAAATAAAAAAAAATGATTACAAGATTATCTTTCTAATGGTTGTCAAACTGGCGTGCTAAACTACTCTAGTTTGATATTCTATAAAATGGGGTTTAAAAAAATTGGTTGACTCAATCGAGAGGAAGAAACAGGCTATCTAGACACATAGATAGAGATAATTAAGACTAATAATTGAGTATGACGGACGAAATTAAAGACCGTCGTCCAGCGAAATTTGTGATTTTCAGTTCAAAGAAGTTTTCTCGTCAAAATTAAAAACATAAGACTTAGGACGTAAACAGTGAAATATAAATAGAAAACCTAGTCACACAGGCCGTAGTTTACCAAAACTCGACAGCATTTAGATACAACGATATGTATACGTGAATGACTATCAAATGCTGGCCTTTTAGACGTTGTTCCGAGCTAACTGGCATTAACAACAGTTGGATACAGGAGAATGAAGTGGAGGAAAACTGGCACTAATCTCCTCTTGGGCCAAGGTTGCCTGAGAAAAAAGCGTTATGTGATTTACATGAAATACAATGAGATCTCCTCCTTTTAAAAGACTGCTAAAATCGCGATGAGAAGAAGTCTTTTTAAGGCGAAAAGTACGCAAAAGATGATGAAATTGAAATATTTTAATTTACTTTGATACAATGTATAAAGGTAATAAGGTTATCGCTTTGTGAGGTACTATACTCAATTTACTCTGATGTAATCGTGATAAGATTATCGCATCGCTGTTTACAGCGCTTTTTTTAGATCATTATCCAATGATTATCAACGGTAAGTTTTTTTTAATGCACATTACTTTGTTTGTAATGGGCTTAAAATCAACTTGAAGAGAATACATTTCAAATTAAGTGACAATTTTTTGAAATTTTTTAAAGGCCGATCGTGCATAGTCATGAAGAGACTATTGGATCGTTATCCCTCCCTGAATTGGGGGAGGCGAGCAACCTTCGCTAGGTCACCTCTCAGAATGATTTCATCAGGTTTTTTTTGTTGGCACTTATTCATGCTCTAAGATGGAGAGAGGCGTTGTAAGAAAAATAAGTCTTAGCTAAGGTTTAAACCCACCCACTGTTTAGCGTCGGCTGAGTTTTTTTTTCTAAGATTTTATTTGAAACAAGAGGGGACTTTTTTCCTCAACGGGATTGCTTAGCCCAAGGGAAGTTCCTGAGTTTTGTCAGTTTGGTGGAAAATTAAGTCTACGTTTACATCATGCCAGGTACGTCAGTCACCTCTAGTGGAGACTTTGAAAGCTGCTTTAAAGAAAAATTAATATATACTGAAAGAACTTTCGGGATGAGAATGCTTCCCTCAAAATCTTAGAAAGGTTGCGCCCTTGGAAATCATACTATGCTTTTAGCAGTCAATTCGTGAGGACAAGTGTAAAAGGAAAAGTGTGACATACGAGAGACAAAAAAAAAGAGGGAACCTACCCCATGAAATTAAATGGCTGTTTTCTCTCATTCACTCATTTGCTTATCTCCGATTTACCTGAAGCCTGTTACGCGCCGAGATATTCTGATACTAACTGTCATCGCATCATGAGGTTGAGATCCTGTACCTGTGCAGAAGACATCATGTGAATGATGAAGACCACACTTACCAAATTAGAATTATCGCTTTATCGGGAGACCTCAATGTCATTTTTTTTTTTTCTACAGGAGACCTCAATGTCATTTTTTTTTCTACAGGTTATGGTGAAAAAAAAAAATGTTTGATTTCATTTTTCTTTTAATTGCTTAAAGATTTCCCCTGAAAAATTGAAGTTGTTGTAATTAATAGCTTATCGATAGAAAGGCGGCGTAAGCGATTTTGCCGACGTGACTGTTGGCAAACTAACATAGAGAAGTTCTTGCAATATAATGCAAAGGTTTCTATTTTACGACTTCACTTACTAGCAAGGAATGTCCTCATTGACTCGGTAACTCCTGTTACTAACATGAAAAAAGAGAGATACATATAACTGCATCATAATCTTCAAAGTCTGAATTAAAAACATAAATGATTCATAAGAAACTTTCTTAAAGTTTAGCAAAAAGCAGTCCTAAGAGTAAGCGTTTCATTGTCGAAGCTGACTACAAAGTTGGAAGATTTAGTACCTTACGCAGATACAGACCACTGTGCTTTTAGGTCAGACTTCGGTAAGATCTAATGAAGATTGTTATCGCAAATGTTTCACCTCCAATAATCTCAAAATAAATTTCAATTTCATTTGTAATAGGACTGCCAAGTATGAATTTTGAACTTTGCAATCTTTTTTCAGATACCTGGAACCGATGTGATATCTTTATCAGGGTAGACTCAATTGAAGAGCACCCGAAATATTTCACCTACGCCTAAGTTTGATCGTGACAGTGATAAAACCTACTGGAGTCATTTAAACCTTGAAGTGTGTTTTTTAAGTAACATAAGAAAACATGTTATAACTAAATCTAAATTACCTCCTGATCTAAGTGTTTTATGGCGAGGAAGTAATGCAGATATTGTTTATCATCATGTATTAACCAGCTAACTGTAGCGGTACTAAATTGATAGTATCTTTGATCAAACTCCTGATTGCAAAGAAATTGCTAGAAGCATTATGTGTGTAATTTCCCGAATGGAACCAAGGAGCCATCATTATTGCGAGACTCGTCGGTTAACAGCAGCCTTGGCGGCTGTTAGGACTATACTGCAGTGTTAGATGTTAGAAACACTTATTTAGCTCTTTCAACGGTTGGTCACTACTTTGGTACGTAAGTGTGTTGTGTATTTTGCTGATATCAGTATCTGTTACACATTTGGCGAAAGTGGCGCCTTCACTCATTGTTGTCTCTGTGTTAGCACATTTACTGTACAGCTTCAATGTAACTAGTAATTGATGTCTAGGTCTACTGCTTTGCCAAGTGTGCTTATACCGAGTCTTGTCCGACATCAATGTACCTCCTTTCTCATCGCGTATGTTGTCTCAGTTTTAGTCGTAAAGAATAGGCGCACGTAGTTCTTTAACCATGTAACCGATCCCGAGTAAAAAAAAGCAGCAAGAAAGAAAGAATATATCAGGTATTAGATACATCATGGATGATGGACTCCTGCCAGCATGAAGAGAAAAATTACAAAAAAACAAGGGCAATTCTAATTACATTTACGATATACTAAGCGCACAGTCCCTCATCAAGCTTTTGTATTTCTGTTGGTCATTTTGTTTCAATGCCCTTAATCCTCGTCTATCCATTTCCCCACCCCCCTCCTTCCCTCTCAGTCTTCGTTTCACTCCTCTCCCCTGCCAAAAATATATGACTTTGGCGTTTAGGAATATTATTTATGATAGGAACGAGAGATAAAGACACTGGCGAGACCCTTAATTGTACTGTTCCTTATCAAACACCTCTCCACTCTCTCAAATGAGCTTGGTATCAATGAACCATTGAAAGATGTATCTCTAGGGATTGTAGATTCCAATGAAAAAGTAACATTGTTCTTTTGGATTATTTGACCCCATAGACAGTCAGCACTGAATTACACATAATTATGAAGCACACAAATTTAATTATAAAGATGCCAGATGATACAGACAGCGAGTAAAGAGCACATTTGATTAACAGCAATGACCTCCCACTCAGAACACTGCACGAAAGTAATTTAACAACAATGAAGGTGTTCGATAACACAAATTAATTTACCATAGGTATTTCGTGGGCGTATCTAACTAGACCTTCTTTCAGAAAAATGGAATTTCCCTTATGCCTGTGATAGATAATAATATGGACACGGAAAGTGGATGGACAGGTCCATTAAATGTATAGTAGGAGTCTAAGTGTTCTTGATTGGATCTAAAAATACGGTTATCGGTGCTAGGCACAACATGCACATCTACACTTGTCGAAGTAGGGATGGTGCAGTACAGAATAAAAATTAATATACTCAATAGCAAACACAAATTTAAATATCGTGCTTTTAAAAGATAACATTAGTGAAGGCTTCATGGTAGAAACAACGCCTATGCCGACGTCAAAATCTCACGACATGGCTTTATCCCCAGGTTGTAAGTTTTAACAGTGCGAGGATAAGAAATTTCCAATGAGAATGTCATGAACGCCCAAGAAGTAACAAGCTTCTTTGTGGGTTCTCCAATATTTTTTTTCGCATACTTAAGCGGTGAATATCAGTCTCTGGTGAAGGTCATGAACGCAATCATTCTAAAAACAAATACCGCATTGAGGAGACGAAACAGCAGAGGCTAAATATAGTTTCACCTGCAGTTTTCTCTTCTTTTTCATTTTCTCACAACTTTCCTCTTCTTCATCAAGTTGAACATTGAAATGCAACAAACCTGACAGAAAACTTTTTTCAACAGCTGGAAGCTCTTTGATAAAAGAAAATATTTCAGTTTTGAGTTTCTCTCCAGACTGATCAGTGCAAAGAGGTTATCTGCGAACGTGCTTTAGTTTCTTAGCCTTAGATAAGGATCGAATGAAATCTTTGGCGAACTGTTATGACTTTTGACCCGTTTTTCTTTATAACATTTTGATAGATATTTGGTTGGATTCGACATTATCCAAACTATTGATCCCGACATCGAAGATGCTTTGTTTTGAAGTTAGCATACAGGCAAGGGGAGCTTCCCGAAAAAAGCTTTATAGGTTTTCGTTTAAGCTGTTATCATGCGCTAACTGGGTCGCCCCACTCGGAAAAATTTGACAGCCTCTCTTAATCGAAGTGAGAACTTACCTCGATGATATTAGCGTATGTACCTATTGCTTATCCAGATGAAAACTTCAGAAAGTTTATTAAAATAATGTTTTAACTTTATTCTAATTTCAATAAGGATATCATCAGACACGCGTCAGCTGTAGTCATATCTCTAAAAGTTATTTCGCCCCCTAGGCCAATTTTTTTTTTTACCATAAAATACATACGTGCCTTGCTCTGAAAGCCAAATAACATGGTATTTATAAGTTCAACTTATAATAAACCGCGCTATCAATCTGAGATGATACGAGAATAAGTAGAGGTGAGCACGCCAAAGATAAAATAAAACTGAAAGGTGATATTTCTTGAGTTGGTTGATTATGGAGCAATTAGGATATAGCCAGAAATTCCATCACACAAGACAATTGCTACACAACATTGTCAACCTTGATATCGGAAAGGTGTCTGTTTACTACTGGGGAGCAACAACACGGTTCCAAATCCATTTCCACTGCTCCATTTTCATCATTTTATATTCCTTTGCTCAAATGGTTCACGATGTTATCTGATCGATTCGCAAGCTATCTATCTTCTATCTAACAATTACAACATGGTTAGTTTTAACAAGTAGTTACTTAAGATTAGATTAGAGAGTTACATAAACATTTTATTTGGAGTAATGCAGATATGCTTCTTCTCGGTTGTTTTTAACACGTACCTCTTTATATCGCTTCGGTCACGGTATTGTTTCCTGCATGTGTAATGATTAAAGACAACACTTAGGCAGCTATTAACAAGCAAAGAATGTGCCTACTTTCACGAGGGAAGGGGAGGCGAACTGTTAGTCCAGTGGAGGCCAAACATTGATAGTGTCGGAAACTTTTGTCAAGTTTTACACATCTTTTTATCATTTTTTTGTTCTCTTCTTTAAAGTCTTTTTTTGAGATTTTTTTCAAGTATATACTTTTAGCTGAGTTGTTCGGAATCATGGAAAATAACTGTGGCCGAGGAACATCCTATGCAAGCATTGCAAGCGATGATATACCTTTTAGTTCACTTGTGCACGCTTCGTTTACTTTCAAAGCTTGTCACGGTTTATGTTTCAATGTATTATACTTCACTGTTTGACGTATCGCGCTATTTTCTGCTTATCGTGACTACTGAAACAAGAGAAATAATTTGTTTTCTGGCGGAAGCGTGTTGTTGGCGTGCTATCATCTATTGCCTCGAAGTCTTTTGAAGGGTCGCATTATGTTCCACAATCACGAGAAAAGGCCTTTCCAGAAAAAATTCCGAGAGACAAGTCAAGGGAGAATTACTACTAAGAACTACGCCATGGGGCCCTTAGAAATTAATGCACATTTTCAATATGCTGATTTGAGATCGCGCTGAGCCTCGCTTCAGTGTTTCTAATTGTACATTCGCCAAACATATTTGCATTACCACTCAAAACTAATGACGCGCAAAATATTCTCTTTCAGTCGGTAAACAGAAGATTCCTTCTTGCGGTTAACTGCGGGTCACCTGCGTTTGAAGCAGTGCTGTAAAGCGTTTCCATTTGGAGGATTATCTCGTCATTTAGTAAGTGCTAATTACCTTTTTACGTTCCAGGAAAAGATGTTAGGCCCAGTTGTTTTGGTTGCTGTTGCCATTCTGATCCTCAGAGTAGGAGGCGGCCTTCGGGGATTTCGGCCAACGCAGTGCAACTTAATCTATAAAAACGCTTGCCATCAATACCGAGAAACGGGAAATCATGAAATTATGTGCCGCGAAAGCGCACAACATAAGCTTTGTCAACAAACTTGTAACAGCGGTAGTTGTCGTTTGCATTGCCATGCTTCAAACTCGTGCACTCAGCGATGTGTGGCTGGCCGTTGTAACAACATCTTTTGTAAATCCAAGTATTGTAGACAAGATTGCACAAGAGGAAGCTGTCAACTGATGGATTGTGGTGGAGAGACCTGCAGACAGAAGTGTCTTATGGGTGGCTGTAACATGCTCTGCTCGAAAGGAGCCACAATCTGCACACAGTGGTGCGAATTGGGAAAATGCACAATGCGTTGCCCTCCTGGCGTAAAGTCATGCGAGCAGACTTGTAATGGCGGAAAATGCAACATGATTTGTAATGCAGAGAAATGCAAACGTTCTTGTAAAGGAGGAGAATGTACTTACGGTGCGGAAGTTACTCGAGGTTTAGAGGCAGTACTTGGTGCACCACGATACATTTACTGCAACGACGATCTCAGAGAGAGTATTTGTATGCAGACTTGCTCTGAGGGAAATTGCGACATGAAATATAAATATAGCCATCACAGCTCGTTACTGCAGGTGTGCGCGGGAGGAAGTTGCCATTTCGACTGCAAAGCTCCCCGTAAATGCACCCAGGTCTGCATTGGAGGAAAATGCATGAAATACTTATGCAACTCAAGAGTATGCATTCAGGAATGTGTCGCTGGGGGATGCACGATGGAATGCGAAGCAGAGACATGTCTTCAGGCATGCAGAGGTGGCGACTGTAGGATGAGTTGCATGTCGAATGTTAAGCGATGTTTCCAGTGGTGTCCTGGAGGCAACTGTATTCTTGGATGTGAAGCAGAACAATGCAAACGTTACTGCCAGTCTGGAAGCTGTGTTACTCCTGCCCAAGCTCCCAAACTCCAGGCAATCGCAAGGAGGGTTAGATGTGCAATGTTAACACGTGAATGTCATCAGCAGTGCCCACAGAAACGAAGCTGTTCATTTCTTGGATGGCTACATTATGGCATTTTCCGATCAATAAATCAAACTTGCAATGAAGGAGACTGCCGGAGAATGGAGTGCCGAGCATCCATTAAATGTACACAAACTTGCAACGATGGAGCCTGCTACTCAATGTCTTGCACCTCAACTAATTGCTTACAAGACTGTGCGGGAGCTAACTGCAATATGGAGTGTAATTCTGAACATTGCAACCAGATTTGTCGCGGAGGGGGATGCCAAATGAAATGCGCTGAGACAGTTAAAACATGCAGACAGTCTTGCAATCCTCAAAATTTGAACTGCCAGTCTATTTGTCTGGCAAAAACCTGCTCGGTTACTTTAATGTAAAAAAAAAAAATAGCCATTCGTTTTAAGTGTTGCACTTGTTCGGTAATCGCACGCCTTTGTTTGTAGGTGTTTTCCGTGCCTTTCATTTGATAAAAGAACTGGGGAAAAAAGAGTTAAGGAAGGGAAAAGAAAGACGGAAAGCTTGACAATAAACACTTTGAAGGAGTATAGCACTGATCAAAGTGTTGTAAAGCACATAAGAGCATATTAGTATAGGTTATCATATGATTTCGAGTGCAATTTGGAATAAATAAGCACGAGTAAATTTAAAAGTACATAAAAGACTAACAAAATTGCTCTCGCCCTACGGGCTCGTGCAATTTGTGGTCTTTAAAAAAATTAACAAGTGCTTATTTATTCCAAATTGCACGAGAATAATCATGTGATTACTTATTAATAATATACATGAAAAATACGAGATAGCTTCTCATAATTATGCAGAAGCAAAGTGCGCGCATCGAGTGCAAAAATATTTATTCAAGCCCTGCAGGTGACATTGTGCGTTCGGTTAAAACAACCGCGTACGATCAAAACAGTAATATACAAGGATATTTTCACACCTTTAAGGCGCAAAAAAGTTCAAAGTTCGGCTAAACAGTTCAAGGAATTGTTCAGTCTGTGTTCGCATCACTTTCGATGGAATGGAATCGTCGTTTGCGAGGTTTAACCATGTTTGATTTTCATTTCGGCGTAGAATCGCTCGAGCAAAGTGCTAACCTGGATCGGCTCGTAATTTTCGATTTCCTTGGCAATTCACTTTTTTAAAGACTCTTTAAACATCACTTTTTCCAAATGGACAATTAAAAAACAGTACTTTTTACAGTGTTTTCGTTGTTAGAGCTGTTTTTCAGCAGTTATATTGTTGTTGCGGTGGCGAAAGAAAACTTAATCAACGTGCCGGCCATTATTTCGCTCGCAAATTTTTAGCGTATCCAAATCTTGCGACATCCAAGGCTCGCATTTGATTGGCTATCTGTGAGTTTCTTTGATTAATGGCCAATCAGAATGTCTGGTTTGTTACTTCTTTGCACTGAATTTACCCTCTTCTGCATTGAATTACCTGAAAACTGCATGTATCTTAACCAATCAGAACTGAGTAATTTTTTCATGTATATTATCAATAAGGAAACGCGCAACATAAGTGCATCATTATTATAATCATCATCATTACTGAATTCCTTTTACTGAATTCCTTTTTAAATGCAGGCGCACGAAACGCGTACAAATACTTAGTGATGCCATACGATCGATTTGATGGAACATACATATCATTACACGGTCAGTAAAGGTTAAACCTTATTTCTTTCTATCCCATGCAGTTCGCTTTATCGTATGGTCTCCCATCTCTTCGATGACTCCCCCTCCCCCCCCCCCCCCCCCCACCCAACCGTTTTTTTCGGAGTTCAGCCAAATACATGCGATAGCATGTTAAATAATTTAAATAATATACAACTTTTTCGAGCAGCGCATCTTCTGAGAATCGCTCCTTGGATAGTTGAAATGACATAGTAGACAACAAATGGGATCATGAAATTTCTTACAGTTATCCTTTATTCCCTTTACATTAAATGGGGCCTTAAATTTACCGAAAAAAAAGTATTTACATGTGAATTTTTACCTTCCTTATCTTTTTAAAGGGCAATAGTTTACCAACAATCCAAAGGCAAGAGTTGTCTACTATTTTTATTTTGATAATTTAGTCAGCTGCTTGTTTGGGTGATAAGTCTTCAATCTAAGAGTTTAGAATTCGTTGCGACGAAGCTCAATTTCAAATAAATTCCGAGAACACACTTGTGTCTTTCTAAGTATTTTTTTTCATATTTATTTCAAGTCATCAAATCAAAGAGATATAGGAGATGACGTATCGGTCAACTGCTGCGATTTGTATGAATACTAATTACTCCAACGACAATTTTTTTGTCATAAAAAATACCTACTATGTGTCTTTTGATTTGTAGATAGGTATCGCCTGGGTTTTATTCTGATTATTATTACGTTTTTCTTGAATTATCACTTCTTGGCTTTTAAATGAACTGGCACTTAACAGTCAGATATATGTAACCGCGTCTTCCCTTTAGGACTTGGTTTAATTGGCGCAATAAAGCTGTACTCGGACTATGGATTTAAAGCTGATAACTTTTAGCACTTTGAATTTCAAAATGCAAATATAGATGTTAATTGTTCGGAGGTGGTAACTGGAATTATACAATAAGACTAACGTCATTAGTTCGAAACGGTTATTATTTTCTTTGTGAAGCAGAGTGTTGAAAGAAACAAGACCGGAATTAAAAATCTTCTAGAGTACGTGAGCGAGCAAAACACGATTTTCGCCTGGTGAGTGCAAATTATTGTGTTTCATTTCGTTTCCTGTTATTCAAGTTTATAAATCAAGGGTCATGTACAAGTCAGATGTACAATTAGAGTAAAAAAAAGGATACAGGCTGGCAAAACTGATTTGAGGTACGCCATTGTCACTTAAGAAGAATTTCACTGGTTGAAAATAAATCGATACAAGCTAACAAATGTACACCTTCCGGATTTGAATGGCTTTGCTCAAATTCATCATCAACAGTTGTGTCTTCTTGATATCACTGAATTTGCGATTTAAAATATCCTTTTACCATACGCCTCAAACTGAAAATGAAGTTCTGTGTGTCGGTAAGCCTTATCCTGTTTTTATTTAAGATATGCAACATATTTATCGTATTTATTAGCTCACTCTGTGGTTTATTATTCCTTTTTTTGTTCGTTTTCGTAAATTTAAATCAGTAAATCTTGCTACGCTGCAGCTCAGCGGTGAACAAATTTCGAAATCTGTTTTAGCTCTCTATATTGTCAAAAAGGTACTTTTCGCTTCGTGGAAAATCATGTTTTTTCCACGAGTCAGGAGCGAGGGTCACTATTCAGTTTTTGCAGGGCATATTCAATCTCTTTCCCTCTCTCTCTCTCTCTCTCTCTCTCTCTCTCTCTCTCTCTCTCTCTCTCTCTCTCTCTCTCTCTCTCTCTCTTATTTCCTTCGTTTTGAGCACACAACTAACTTTTTGAAAATAAGACAAAGTATCCGTCGAAATGAATCGGAACCGCAATTGGTGTCAAAAATTTCCAAGCCCTTATTATTAGCAAATCCACCTATATTGTTTTGCAATACTTTTGAACTATCGAAGGAAGTATTAAATAATACGGGTGAAAATATTGAGAATGCAAATGCAAAGGTTGCGATATCAAGTTCCTGTGATTATGGAAGTCTAAAAGAGAAAATCCAAAAACACCTTTCACTTGGGTAAATAAAAAAGCTTAGGCTATTCAAATAGTTGAAATGAAAAACGTTCCAAAGTCAATATTGAAACCTTTCAATTGAGTTTGGTTTTTCTGTTTGTTAAATTACATCCCTTGAGCTGGTATTTCAATGGAAAAAGAGGTCACCCAAGCAAATAGAGAAGAAACAAAAAAGCAAACACTTTCATGGTCTGAAAGATAATAACAACGACGACTGAATACATAGAGTGCTAATACGTAGTAAGACAACCGAATACGACTATTTCTTTCTGTCAACTGTTTTCACTGCTTTCAAATCAAAGAGGATATCTAGTTCTGAACATTTCGTGTATTTTGTGTTTCATGTAAAGATCGTTATAGTCATGGGAAAAAATTGCATTCATTCTCCGTTAATTTTATTCACACTAATTTCGCGAAAGAGGGCACATCGAATTGAAGAAAGCACACAGCGAGGAAACAACACACCCACTCATGAACTGATTACATTAACAACAAGCCTTTCGGGTTTCTTGCTTATACGAAAGTCAACGAAAGAGTGATTGAAAAAGCTTCCTAAACTGTGGAGGAAGAGCCTCATAGACGGTGAAAGGGAAAAGGGATAGCTAAAGATATGTTACAAATATATCGTGTGGTATAAAGTTTTTAAGTGAATTCTGTGTGGGCTGCACAATACAAATCTTTTGTTACTTAAATTGATTGACGTCATGTTGGGTCTCAGAGTAGCTATTGACATTTGGCAATTAGATACATATAGAAAGTTCACTCGAGATCAATACAGATGCGAAAGTTAAGACATCCCTGCTTAGAAGCGGCAACAAAATTCTAAAGACGGTTGTATTGATAGGGAAAGTTTGAAATTATACCTGTTTGCTAAGATAAGTTTTGGGCACTACGCGTTCAGCGTACATTTTATTTCCTTCAAAAAGCAATTAGAAAGTATCTCCTTGATAGTTTTGTTTTTAAGGTATGGCACAGCTTTTAGCATTATGATGAAATCTACAAAGAAAAGCATGAAAAGACTCCGGCAGTGTCAGGTGTCAGTGCTACCACAGAGTATGGCGCCGGACATCTAACATTTTTAAGTGAAAACCCTTAAACGTTTGCTTTCTCGTCTAGCAACAGTTGCGCTTAATTAGTGAGAATGTTAAAGCTTAAAGGTAGGTATGCGTAATGTTCAAAATCGGCGACCGGGAAAAAAATACAATAGGGCTCGTTAAGATTTGCGCCAAAAGTTTTTAAACAGATATTTAGCGCCTTTTTTAAGACATCGAAACAATATCAAAGATACGAAATCTGGGAGTTTCTGGAAGGTTCTTCCCTTGACTCACATGTACTTGCTCAACTAACCACAAAACTGTTTTGAATTTAAAATTGTGTACATCTGAGGCAAGTATGTGTAGCGAGTGGGAATAACGCATCCTTCGTTTACTAATTTTCCACCATTTTTCAGATGCTGGAGGCTATCGAATGCAATATTGATATTCGCGATTTTTGTGGTGTTCTAATGACAAATGCTTAGGTTGACAAAACCATCGCTCACTGAAACACCACTATAATTTCCATATTTGATATAACCTCCTTGTTGTAACGTTCATTGGGACTAATAAATTTGGTGACTTGATAAGCTTTATTTTGCAGTATTTTGTAAGTTTCTTAGTTGTAAAAATTTCAATGGCAGAATTTAATCAGCGATACAATTCAAATTTCCCCACAAATATTTCAGGGAAAGAAAATTGTTAAATTGATTAAACTTGCTAGGGAAATTATTCATGTTCGTGTTTTTGTAAATTTAATTGACGTATTGAAAATTTGTTTGTGAGGTCTGGAGCCTCAGTCTCTTTTCAATATTTATTTGTTGGCGTCTTTTATCCCAGATTATTTTTATCCCCCGGTTATTTTGTATACATCGCCCTTTTCTTTGGCCTACCATCAACAAAGTTAGCTTGAAAGCAACGTAACAGTGTATAAACTACATACAATTTTCTAATCTATCCAAAGACATCCGACGAAAATGATCAAGCAACACATAGAGGACGAAACACAACATTTTAGAGTCGTTTGCTTGGATCCATTTTGTATTCTTCGAAGGAAGAAGGTTTTTTCCTTTTTAACGCCCGTTTATTGAAGGTTTGTTTGTTTTCATCTGATTGTGTGAAATATCTCGTTATATATTTTTATGTTCTCGAGGGAAAGAGTTATTTCAATTTATTTAACTTCGAGTCTTTGTTTTCCTCGACTTTCTAAGGAGCAATATTGAGACCCTCAGAGGGGGGGAACCGTTTCCCTTGGGAAAAAACATTAAAAATATAATATGGTCTTAAACACAAGCAACAAGTACTAATTATAACGTCCAAGAAGACAATAACTTTCTAACATTCGCAAAACTGTGGTGACATTTGATTTCAGGAGATTAGGTAGGTCAAATTACAGCGATCTGAGAATCCGAGAGACGTAATTAAGATCCTCTTTTGCAAAATATTATGTTTTTCGTTTTGTCCGACCATGCGACAAAGAAAAAGTCTAAAACCCATTTGCTGAATCGCACCTTAGACGTTTAGATCAGTTAGCGCTTCCATGCTCTACCAATGAGTTTTAAAGAACCTCATAATGCAACGGGACATAACTAGGTTCATATGTTACAAGCGTTTCGCAGACAGCTAGGATCAGCAATGTCGATATCGTCGCGTGAGAAAACAAAATGAGAAAGATACGAGGTTTTAAGATCACTCTTGTTGTCCTTACATTGTAAACTCGGGTGACTGTCAAAAATTTTTTTCACTGATCATGAACTGCATGTGGCCCCTTCTCACGGTGGCAAATGCTAATGGCTGAACTAATCACGACTTCGTACATTATAAAATATTAAGAAGGATGGATATTTTTTAACTCGGCCTCGTTATCCTACCAATGTAGCTTTGGGTGACCGTCAAAATGTTATTGACATTATTTTTGGAATTAAATATTTTTTAAATTTTTGTGACATAACCACCATGTAGAATAATTCCATTAAAAAAAAAATTGGAAATTTTTACTTCTTTGCGACCGCAAGAAAACTATCTAAATGAAAAATATTGAGGAGAAAAATGGCTAAGTGTGATCGCCTTTTGACTTCGGGAATATCACGAGAAAAGGAAATTGTCAGGTTGACAACTCTGAAAAAAGATGTAAACAATATGGAATGGAAAACAAGCTGGTCGCCAACAGAAATATTTCCCAACTGATGATTAAAAACCTGCGTGTACCTCGATTACGAAAGTTATCAGCCGGCATGAAGGAAAAACAGAATTAGTGCTGGAAAAAAAAAACATAATTGTTTTGCGCATGTAGTGAGGGTTTCGTCAGCATTTCACATAGGATTTTTAGAAAATGCGCAACTTCTGTAATGCACTTCAAATTTCTTCCATCTGTTGGTATCTTCTCCAACAGTACTGCTATATCTAGAGCCGTGTTACAGTTTCACAAACAACTGCTTTAAGATTGAAATAGTATATTTTGTTAGGATCCATCAATTTGCAATCTATGTTTTAGCTTCCGCCAACATTTCAACCGAGAACAGAAACTAAAAGATGGAAGCAGATAATACTTCATTTACTTTATGGTAATATTTCATGTTTTCTTACGTTTACCTTTGTTCGTTGCCAAGCAACACAAGCTAAGGACTATGCCACGGAAAGAACTTACAGAAAATAATAAATAAATGTAACTTTATGTAATTTATGCGTATGGCTACAAATCTTATCATATAATTGTTTTATTATGCCCTCGGGCCATAACAGAAAGTGGCAATACAGTGCATTGTAGGGGTCATTTAAAATATGAAAATGGCACAGGCATATTTCGTCCTCTGTTATAAAAAGTATATGTTCGGCTTTCATTGATTACTCGCACACTTGAACAACTTAAAGGAATTCTACCCTAAAATTGCCATTCTGTTATTATAAAGGGAGATTATTTTGCGGCGACTTGGCCAACGCGGCAGTCTTTGTGAGAGTTGTATTATGACGAGAGGCTGATTATCAATTTGTCTTATAGAAAGTGATCAACATCATAAAAGCTAAAGATGAACATTTGCATAGATTCATTTTCAAGGAGCTCTTGGATCTGAATATGAATAAAAAGTGCCATTCACCTTGGTGCAATTAACAGAAAAATTTTGGCGCGGCAAAGGAAAACCGTAAATCGTGGAAAAAAGTATCGGAATATAGGTGTGAACGAAGGTGACATCCTGTTAAACAACCCATACTGTGAAGTATCAAGAAAGGTAAGGCAAAACCCAGGTTTATCACGCAATTGCACAATAGCCATAGTGAGAGGTCAATAGAGAACATGCGAGACATATTTTGATTCAAAAATCGGACAGAATTTTTAAAATCTCACAAGTGGCAGACATTCATTTTTAAATGAGTTTAAATATATGAAAATCATACTGTGAACTGCCGTTAAAGAAATATGCGTGGAAGCGATCTTCGCAGTACTCTACCTACTGAGCTGACAAGACAATTGGGAGCTGGCCATTATGTTGGTTCCAGTTAAACCCATGGGGTTTCTTTCGATATCGCAGAGGTCATAGGTTCAAATCCCGTACAGGCCTAAATTTTTTTCAGGCCTTATTTTCACTACTACTTGAGTAGTGTTCATTACTGCGAAGCTCGCTTCCATATTTACTTTATAATCTATACTTTAAGAGAGATGTATTAAAAAATTTTATTTTAAAGTTCTCGACTACAAGGAGCGAAAAAAGCCCTTGGAAGCACCGGATACAGTGTGCCATGTTCACTTGAACTGTACTCTCAAATTATCAGTCAATTTCCATTTCTTGTCTCATGCTTTTTGGAGCACATATGGTGTTCTAAGTCCATGATTTAGCCAATCAGATAAAGACATTCAGTTTGTGGTGAAGGGCAAATTTTCAAATATATGAATAAGACGTGAATCCATAGCGATTTAAAATGGTAGCCCTTTCGAATATATCTTGGTAGGAAGGTGTTTATTTTCAACTCGGGAATCTACTACTTTATCGCTAATTTTCAGAAGTTTTGCGATTGGTGAGAATGCAAAATAACATTCATCAAGTCTTCTTGATCAGTTACACAAAGGATTTTCAGCTTTCATATTCATGAACGTAATAACAAAATCAATCAAAACTGTGAGCGATAGCATACAGCTAAGATGAATGGACCCTTCATTGCCTAAGGTGTAGTTTAAAATGCGAAAGATGTGCCCCTTTAGTTTCTATCGGTAGTGTCTTGTATATTCCTGAAGCTAAGCAAAGATCACACAAAAAAAGATTTTTTGCCAGTTTCTCATTATTCGCACCCTTCTACCCTTAAAATTTTGCGCACTAAGATGATGATATTAACTTTCACGTCTTCGTTTACGAAAGTAACTCTTATCGAAAAATGCACTTTATATTGTCAGAAAGAAATTTTTGCAGTTTGTCGAAATTATTCGAAACCCTTGTTGTCCCTGTGGCAATGGCCATAGCTTTTCATAAATCAGTTGACTTGAAAACTACTAACAAATGCGAAAATTTCCTTTGCTATTTTTCAAAAACAATTTCTTGAAAATGAAGGGAAGACCTTGGAAATGCAATCATCAATCAAGTTCATTAGCTCAAACAAAACCACAACATCATCATCTATAGCCGGAACTATCTTTTTAAACATTCAGAAATCCCCTTTTTGACACGAAAACAACGTTAACGATTTGCATTTATACAAAATGTCTTTTGCAGTAAAGGAAAATCCAAAAATCGTCTCCATCGATCACCTTTTCTGACCTTGTCTAAATTTCAGTGGCCTAAAGGAAAAACGATTTCCGAAATCTTAGGGGGTATTAAGCTAAGATGAAAAACCAGTGAATTCCAATTATAGAACATTTCCGTCAAACATTTATTACACTGCAAAACATTTCAGGTTTCGATGGCTATCAAAGATAATTTTATTTTGTTATGGGCATAAAAAAACTCTTGAAAACACTTTCACTCTGCGACTTTAACCACTTCGGTATACTTCAATTTTAGATAGGTAAATAGCCCAAAATTTAGTATATATTTTTGAATCAATATTTCAGATGTCAAAAATAATTTGGAATAGTCAGCATGTCGAATCAACTTGTCAAACTCAAATACTAATTTATATTAGTTCTCTTCACCCTGAGAACGACCAAATTGGTTTGCAAGAGATTTAAAGAGAAGCGAGTTTAGTTACCTTGAAAATACCGATAATTCGTTTTCGTGGGGTGAGGATATTTTTTTTCTGATTGATTGAATTTAAACCGAATCAGGTACCTTTATAGTCTCAGTGCATGTATACGAGAGATTTATCATTAAATTTAGGTTTTGCGTTTTATACTTTTTAGAGCCTACAATTCTTAATCATAGCATCACATAAGGCATATTTGAAGTCTGCAGCAGACATAGTTGCTAACGTCAAAGTGAAACAAATTTTAGACAAAAATATCTTTGCGAGCGTTCATATGCACAGTGTTCAGCACCGCGATTAAAAACTGAAGTTGCATGCTGCATGAATTTATGGTGGGGAAATTGCCATCCTTGCACCAATAATTTAACAGTTAACTTCTTCATTTATCAAAAAGCTATGTGAGAAACAGTTATTATGGTTAATTTAATCTTAATTCATCATTTTGTGTTTAGGCAGAAGTCGTTATGAATGACACATTAATGAAGCAAAGCTCTACCAAGGGGGAAGACAACATCAAGCTCGTTAATCTACCTCACAGCTGGACTATTCTCATTATGATCATTATGTCCTTGGTTCTTGTTTTAACAATCGTTGGAAATTTTGCTGTTATGATTGTCCTTCGTTACTCAAGCGCTCTCAACTCCATCGTTAACTCCTACTTTTTAGTGTCTCTGTCAATTGCAGATCTTCTTGTGGCCATTCTTGTAATGCCGTGCGCTTTGGACGCTGTAAACAGCGGTTGGTGGAGATGTGGAAGAATATGGGGCATTTGTAACGGGTTTGGAAACTTTCTTTTTTGCATCTCATCGATCATGCACCTAATGATGCTTTCGATTGACCGATACCTCGCAATCGCTCGTCCACTGTTGTATCCACTTGAAATGACAAAGTCGCGCGCCATTTGGTTGTGTTTTGTACTGTGGATATACTCTGCCGTTTGGGCTTTCTTGCCCTTATTTGGGGTGAGCTCCTACGAGTGTTTCATTAACTACATTGGCACATGTAAGCCAGAGGACTGGTCCAAGTATGGGTTAAACTTTGCTTTTGCAATTTCCGTTGTTACAGGAACCTACGGACTAGCTTTAATAACGATGGTTTTTGTATACTGGAAGATTGCGCGGGTAATCCGAAGTCAACTTCAACGTATTGAGGTTGTTAGAAATAACAACAAAAAGCAGACAGTTTATAACAAAGAGAATAATACGACTGGGAAATTTAAAAGAAGTAAAGGAGTGGTTACTTTAATGATAGTAACTTTAGTGTATCTCATATGCTGGTCACCATTTTGTATCTTGCTCTTCGTTGAGATTGGAACTGGTCGAAAGGTCCAAGGACCGTATGGCGCCGTAGCTATGCTCGTTGGATTTACGAACAGTTGCTGTAACCCTATCATCTATTCCATAAAATACCGGAGATTTAGGAGGGCTGTGTTAAGCATGATTGGCAAGACTGACTTCGTATTGAAATTTTCAGCTACTAATAACGCTGGAATGTCTTCCATGGTTCAAGAGTATACTGTCAAGAGAGTTCAAACCTTAGGAAGAAGAGAATCAAGCGTTTGAAAAGTTATAAAAGAGCAAGTTCAAGATCATTTTAAGAGCTCGACATTCGATATTCATAAATATTCAACGATTATTTTCTAAATGTGACCCTCCACAGGATTTCAGGGAATAAGGTGAACGCACCCTGACGACAAAGAACGAGCTTTTAACACGTTAGCTGCGTTTTATTTACTTGCCTCATTAACTTCGCAGTCATTGTCTTGTTTCGCACGGTAGGAACAAAGGAACGTGTTAAGATCCTGCTCGCAACTTTGCACGATATAACACGATGACCGTGCCAATTTAATAACCCACCTCTTAAAGTTGAATTTGCTTTTTAAAGAGTAAATAAATACAACATAGAGGGGCTGTGTAACAGACTCGACGTTGTTTTCATGCTACCTATTGCTCAAATATTGACACAAATAACTCAGAGAAGGCAATTCCACTACAAGCAATGATTTTCATGAATGACACTCTCCTAAACAATATTTTCTTATCATTGAATAGAAACTATTAAACGCACACGATTTAGACAAAATAATGACTGTTTCATTATTGCAGGTTTCACTCAATTACCGTTCTCGTAAAATATTGCTGTTTTACTCGAGAGTGATCGAACAGCAAACCTTGGCGTAATTCATGATATATCCCCCTTTTAAATTTGTCAATGATAGTAACGAACATTTTGGACCACAGGCAGCCCAAGCCTAGAGCATGAGGTGACCGTGAACATGACTCCTGCTTATGGCCTGAAGTTTGTGTTACGAAGACGCCATTGAAAATGGTTTGTAAAGAAACTCAACAGTTTTTTCGAATGCACTACTTCGTGAAAATACTGAATTACAATGAACCTTGCTGCATCGTTGTTTCTATCGCATATGGATCGCGTTTTAGTCCGTTTAGGAACACTGTTTGGAGTATCTTAATAGGCCAATAGTACACTATACAGTTCTCTTTGGCCCAGTAAGGTACTGAAGTGCAAAGTTCGGTTCCTTGTGGGAACTCAGATAAATTCTTCGTCCCACGCTAATGACAAGACCAAAAAAATTTTTATTCAGCCGCACTTTTGTTTAAAAATTAAATCCAGGTACTGTTAAAAGTTCCAATTGTTTAAATCAAGAGGAAATTGTTCAATATTAATCATCAACCGCCGAAGGCCACAGAATCTAACTGCCAACTGTCAAAACTGGAAAAAAAAATTAATTGCAATCCGTTAAAGCTATCATCCCATTGAGTCCCTAAGTTTGGTTTTCCTCTGCTAAAAAATGCGATAAGATAAGACGTTCAAGTAGTGATTTATACTGTAATCGTTGTTGCTTATAGGAGAGAAAAGAAAATTAGTTCATTAAAATTAGAAAATTTCGTCCGGCGTCAATCCTTCATGAACTCTATAGTGAAATGATGCAGTTCCTTATCGATTCGCTCGGGACTCAGTACACAACTCTGTCACTTAAAGGGTTTTGCTACTACCTGAAACTGGAATAGTCTTGTAAACCATCTGAATTGAATATTAGATAGCGAAAATAGGCCTGAAATGGCTAGAAAAGGTCTTGGAAAGCCTAGAAACACATTTCATTCCTCAAGGAGGCCTTAAGTTCGCAAAACTGATCAAGAATACTTACAGTTAAAAATGCACAGTGCGTTACTAGATATCTGAATAACAAATACTGGTTCTAAATATAACTTCAAACTTAACGCCCGTGGAAAGTCACTATCTTACAAGCGTGTTTTAAGTGTCACGCAGGAAACAATCGTTATCAAGGAAATAAGGATAGATCTCCCTCTTTTCGGAACTTTAGACGGGCTCGAAATGCAATGTTAGTTCTGTTGATTAGTGTTGATTTTTGATCGGCTTGCAGTACGATGGAAATTAATTTTCTAGTTGAGGTACATCGCCGTATAATTCAGGTTAATCCTGTCCGTTCAGACCCATTTCTCTCTATTCATTTTTTTTTTCACTTTTGTTTCGTTTTATAGTTTTGTTTAGTTTTTCTGCTTGGTTTCATTGTATTGAGTTTGTCTATTTCGAGTTTTTCAACCTGTATAAAGTAATGTAAATTTCGTCTAGATCACTGCCAAATTCAGAGTAGTTTTTCAAGTTTGTCTTCAGAACCACTGTATAAATATTCAATTTGGTTTAGGCTCGTCAACATGCAATTAAGCAAGCTAGAGACTTGTCCGTCATTCATCGGTTTAAATTGTCTCAAACTTAGTTAAGGCTGCGCTTTTTAAGCCGACGAGGGCGCGCTTTGCATCGATCCTTTGATCCAAGTCTGTTTCAAAACAACCATTTTATGAAAAAGAGGATTACTGCCCATCTTTCTCACCTGTCCTACGAGGTCCTTCGAGGCCGTTTGGCTAAAATCTATTCTGGCTTATTCTTAGCTTTGAAAGACAGCACTACGTTGTAATAACTCATTAGCTGGTGGTGTGTTTCAAACATATTCCGGTTTATAAATGTTATTACTGGTAGAGGAAGACAGCTCTCTGTTTTATTAACTAATTGGCTAGTTTTTTTTTGTTTTTTTTTTAATGGCTGTCATCTTTCAGCCTCTAGCCAATTAGTAGGTGAGTTTGTGTCGCCCACGTTATTCAATTAGATGTAAATAGGAAGTCGCTCTAGACCGTACCTATCAAACGAGTTAAAAGCAAAATATAGCTGTATTTCACTATAGCTTGTAAAATTCCGCGGTTCAACGATAAAAAGTTCAAAATCATTGCTCTGTCCATAATAAGAAGAAGGACACCTGGAAAAAATGAAAACAGTTTGAGACTTCATGTGACAGATAAGACACTCTTAACTCACTGTAACTTCGAGTTGCTCAATCGTTTTTTTAAGGAGAAATTGGATTTAAGGAGAAATTTAAGTTTTTGGTTCCTGCTGTCGATTTTCACTGTGGCCTTCCTTTCTTAAGGTAAAGTTTTTCTTAATTTCATTTCGTAAACCTTACTTCAGTTCAAAGTTGAATAATTGCATAACGTGCGCCACAGGTTACTGGCAGACCTAAATAACTGCTACTGCCGAGGCTGACTTGTATCGACGAAAAAATGTTTGGGAACGTAAACATTGTCAGAAAAGTTTCGTAGAGAGATGTGATAAGTGAAACCAGACTAGTCAGCCGGATTAAAGGTCCTTATATTCCAACTAGAACGGTACAAAGAATGTATCTGAAAACATCTACGCCATTGATATTCAAGCTTGTTTTCAAGATACCGGATTTTTTATGTTCAGTGACATCGCCAGATATCTCAACAGCCTCAAATCTGCCATTAGATTCATATCAGTTTTCGGAAGAGTTAGAAGCAGTGTAAATTTGGGAAAAATAATTGTCACTTTCCCTCAGCTCCGTTGAGCACCTGCTTCAATCAACATTTGACATGTTTAAACCATCAGCTGTAATGTTTAGTTGATATGTAAGTTCACTCGTATTCTCTCGTTCACTTTTAAGTTTTATATATGATAGCTGTAGCTGTCCGCTGTCTATAAATGTGCAGACAAGAACCGAGATAATCATTTGAGTTTACTTAGTAGTCCAATATTTCTCAGGCACTAATTAATAATAATAATAATTTCGTGTTTTCCTCCATGATACCTCTAGCTTTCTTGGTCAGACTATTATTAATTATTTACGAGATAATATTTAAACTTTTAATTTTATTGAACGATTAGTCACGATTTCTTAGAGTCGAGGGTAAAAAGGCCGGTAAAAATGTGGTCAAAAAGTTTTCTCTCATTCAATGATATATCGAAGTTTATCATCTTAATCACTGAATCTAGGAAAACATGTCCGATAAATGTTGCATTTGTAAATTTTTCGATTATTTTCCTGAAAGCATTTAACTTCTCAAGTTTCCGAGTCAACATCATCATAACTTTTGAATCCAGAAAAAACGGCAGATGAAGAATTCAGTTTGGTAGGTAAACTTTTCTAAGCTAATATGCAAATGTGGATAATATTTCAAGATGGTACAAAACGCTGCTATAAATAAACTCGTTAAGTATTGATTGAAAACGTGAAGTAGTGAACGAGTCGGTGACAAAAATTTTCTTCAAAGGACAATCTTGCAAGTCTTTTCATTCCGATCGAGCTTACTCCTAAAAATCAGTTAGCTCAGCCAGGACCTACTTTTGAGGTAGTTCAGATCATGGAGCATGCTGCTGCTTGTGTAGCCGACTAAGCGAAGATGGTTTAGTGAAACATTACGCAATATCTAAGGCCTTCGCTTTTAAAACTCGTTTTTCACCAAAATCATTGCTTCCCCTTCTCAAATAGCTTTACTCTCGGGAAAGCTGAGCTCCTCTCTTTCTTTGATTTTTGCTAGTGCTTCTAAGTAAACTGGTAAATTACTGAGGAGGACGGCTTCATTGCTAAATTTTTTAATTAATTTTAATTTTTTATAGGTTTCATAACGAGGTTTGTTGTTTTCTAAAAGGAAGGTTGATGCAGCACCAATAAAATGACTTAAGTTGTTTCAGAAAAGTACATTTTTTTGCGCTAAGGGTCCATATATTTGCAAAATCAACATACTTGACTTGCATTAATAGCCTATGACCAAAATTATTTCGATCTACATTTTCTTTACAGGAGACGTCATGAACGGGACAGTAATGGTTAAAAACTTTACCGAAAGTAAAGACAACGTCAAGCTTGTTAACCTACCCCACGGCTGGACTATTCTCATTATGATCATAATGATCTTTGTTCTTGCTTTGACAATGATCGGAAATATTACTGTAATGATTGTACTTCGTTACTCAAGGGCTCTCAACTCCATCGTCAACTCTCACCTTTTGTTTTCTCTGTCGATTGCGGATCTACTTGTGGCCATACTTGTAATGCCGTGCGCTGTGGATGCTGTTCACAGCGGTTGGTGGAGATGTGGAAAGATATGGGGCGTTTGTAATGGGTTTTCAACCTTTCTCTTTTGCATTTCGTCTATAATGCACCTGATGATGCTTTCCATTGATCGATACCTGGCAGTCGCTCGTCCACTGTTTTATCCGCTTGAGATGACAAAATCGCGCGCCATTTGCTTGTGTTTTGTCTTGTGGGGATACTCTGCCGTTTGGGCATTCCTGCCCTTATTTGGAGTGAGCTCATACGAGTGCTTTGTTACCTATATTGGGACATGTAAGGTAGAAGATTGGTCCAGGTATGGATTAAACTTTGCTTTCGCAATTTCCGTTGTTTCAGGAACGTATGGAGTAGCTTTGATGACGATGGTATACGTGTATTGGAAGATTGCGCGGGTAATCCGAAGTCAACTTCAACGCATTGAGGATGTTACACCTAGCACCCAAAGGCAGCCGGTAAACAATAGAGAGTCGAGGAAATTAAAACGAAATAAGGGATTGGCCACATTGATAATAGTAACTTTAGTGTACCTCATATGCTGGTCTCCATTTTGTATCTTACTCTTCGTTGAGATCGGAACAGGGCAAAAAGTTGAAGGACCGTATGGCGCCTTAGCTATGCTTGTAGGCTTTATGAACAGTTGCTGTAATCCTATCATCTACTCTATAAAATACAGGAGATTTAGAAGGGCTGTGTTTAGCATGCTTGGCAAGACTACCTTAGTGATGAAATTTTCAATTAGTAATGCTGGAATGGCGTCCATGGCACTGGAGAACAACGCCAGGCGAGTTGCAACCATAAGAAGAAAAGATTCGAGCTTATAAAAAAAATATGAACAGATGAAATAAATAATGACAACAATACAAAGAATTACAGCTAGATAAATATCAAGGATAACCCTCTGATGGTAACAGTTTTCATCAGTGTCGATGACCGTAGATAAGTGGACGTAATTATGACATAGGTAAATCGTAACGAATTCTTATCGAAGAAAAAATAAACTCAGCATGGAAGAGTTTGCACCAATGACTTGATGTTCTTTCTTCTATGAAGACTATTGAATTAATAGCCACACAGGAGCACTAAGAGAAGGAGTTTGAAACGAAGATCAAAATTTCTATTCGATCTTTGCGCAGGTCAATTCTTCTTCTTCTTCTTCCTCCTAATTTTTCCTCAATTGGTCATCTCTTTCAAGGTAGAAAAAATTTATTGTGAATCTTTAGATCTTAATAAGGCTAGACCTCAACAATGGGAGCTAAGCTCCCTAATCTTTAGGAGAATTTCGTGGGTTCTTCATCGTCCCCCGCTAACCAGTAAGGAGGAGATGTAGGAGACGGGGCATATGGTTTATCGTCCTAATTATCTGCGATTAGAGGAACTTGCACCAAGCGAACACTTAGTATTTAGTGGAAATCAGCGAGAGTTAATTGGCTGTCCGCTTAATGCAGCTATAATCATATTTATGTTGTAAAAAACTTAGTATTGTATGGCTATGATCGATCAACTCCCCTCATTTCCCCCTTTTCTCTTTTTCCCTTAGAGTTTCAAATTGTCAGTGAGATTAAACAACAAAGATGAAAAAATGTGAGAGGGACGCGACACAAACGATCTGAACTTAAAAGTAAACAAAGGAAACGCCTGCTATAAAGAACGACGAAAGGGCGCCTTATCTGTTCAAATAAACATGATTTTCTCAAATGTCCAATTTCGACAGAGGATTTATAAGATATGCCTGTCTAACAATCGATCCTTAACAGAACTAGATTCCTCAAATCAACGTAGAACTGGTCGCATCATAATGTTCTTTTTCCGCCCTTTTCTGCGTGTTTTCCATTCTTCTATTAAACCATGATGATCCCGCAGTTTAAAAATCGATTACACATAAAACCTGTGCTCCATATGTTCAAAAGACAATGGAAAAGCTGGCCCAACAAAGGTAAATGTATCATTCAGTTGATTGTTTTATCCCCTTGGCGAGATAAGATCGCGTTATTGAAGCACCTATTGACGGAGCATTGTCAGTTTCAGTTGAACAACATTTGTCACAACAGATGAATATGACAATTTTTTAATGCAGCAGTTATAAGCTGAGGCGAGAATCAAAATTAATAACTTACCTAAAATAAAAATTCTTCCGCGCGTGCACTGTTTCGGAAAATCGTGTGCTGAATTATATCCCAAGAACAAAAATCATTAATTTTTTTTTCAATATAATTTGAGTCATGTGTGAGTGAACCAGTCTGCCTTAGTTTCTGAACAATAGCTCTACCAACTGAGCTAACAAGCCAACTGGGAGCTGGTCATGAAGTTGGTTCTAAATAAACAGAGAGCGGTATCGCAGAGGTCATGGGTTCAAATCCCGTACAGGCCTGAATTTTTTTCAGGCCTTATTTTCACTACTGCCTAAGTAGTGCAAATTACTGCGAGGATCACTTTCATTCACGTCTTTATCCGCAGTTCAAATATATGACTTTCATATATTCTTAACCAATAAATTATGCATAATATAGTTTTGGTGACAGACGTTTTCCTGATAAACTCAAGAAACACTCATATGCCCCAGGCATCTGACACAGTGTCTATTCGGTGTAGTCTCTACGTGTTTTCTAGACGTCGTCGGTTTGCAAACTCTGTCAGTGAGGGTTAAAAGCTTTAAGACAAGATGCTACAAACTGCCCATTATAAACCAATTTTTTGACTAAGTAAGCGGGTCTATAACGACAAGAGACTGACGAAAGTTCTTTCTTGACCGACATAGACACCGATGTCAAGGACTGATATGGCACGGGTGGATGACGAAAAATACGTAGACTCTGCTTCATTTGAATTTGTTTATGTTTTTCTTTCAGATCGTTCTAAAAAACTAGGTGGCTTTAATCAAAAGATTCATTTCATACATGTACAGTAACAGGACCAGGGAGTAATCGTGGTAAGAAAGAAAAGCAACAAACTCAATGTCATTGTGACCGACAATCATTTCGCTTCCAAAGCTCTGTAATTAGTCGACATATGTAACCTTAAAGGAAAAAAAGCTGTCTCCTTAAAGCCGGTGAAATGTATAGCTTCTTATTTTGGAGTGGTCTTCTACAGTTTTAGCCTATATATAATGTTTATCCCCATAGTCATGACACTAGCCATTTATGTCTTGACATGATTCTTGTTCTCATTAGCGGCTCAATTACCAAACTGGTTGACCCTTAAGCTGTGGAGAAACACACCATTAATAATTATTAATTTCCTATGCTTGTCTTTTAACGATCCTTAGCTCTTTATCGCTTTCACTTAATTAAATTTTTTTAGGCTGTCTAACGGAGGGGTTTCATCAAATTTACTTTTCAACATGTAGAACAATCTTCATCCTTTCTATAAAGGTAAACAATAGTAAGTTATACCCAACTCGAGTTCCTTTTTCTTAATGGTAAGGAGTTGTACTGTCACCGTCAAGAAATGAAAGTTGTACAGTAGAGGAATGTAGCAGAAACCATGCTTCAAGGAATAAACGTGTGTTTTTCGTGTCATACGACACATCTATCCTTGTTTAATAAAAGATACAAATGAACGAATTTGGTGAAATGGCTCCGGAAGCTTACTTACGCATGAACATTCTTTACGTTCAGTAATATTTCATCGAAGAGGTTTGATTGATTCATTAAGGAAGCCTAACGCAAAGAAAGAAGAAACTGAGATGGTAAAAAGACACACACAGAAATATGCAAAGAGTTAATAGACCATATGAGCCAGTTGAACTTTCTAGCGGCTGATGGAAATGAGGTCGATTATAAATTCTTTTAAAGTTACGCCTTCCGAAAATTTATTACACAAAAACGCCGAGGAAAGAAATGTGGGAGGTTAGTGATGAAGAACATAAAATGAACACAATTGCGGAAAGAAATAAACGAACAAAAACATAAACGACCAAGAAAAAAAACAACAACAACAAGAACGAAAAGATAACCCCAAAAGTCAACATGTTGAATCAAGATGTTAGATGGCTTATTGGCGTGGCGGAAGGGAGAAGTGGGTAAATAATCTGCAAGCATCTTTCGAAAATTAATGGTTATCGCGACTCATACACTAAATGAACGTGTATCTAATAATCGTTTGAAAACCATAAAGCTCAACTGAAGAATGAAAGTTGAACTTCAATCGCATGTTTGTTTTTTGGTATTCGTTGCTGCCTCATCTGCTCGCCAGGGTCAGGGTGAGGATTTCTTTGGGCTTTCTTGACTCCACATTTGAAAAACCTGTATTCCATATGTTACAGACTATTTAAACAGCAAGTGACCTGTTGGCCGAATGGAATATTCAGCTTGTAGCTTTATCTTATCAATATGTTTTTTCTACGATTGTAGGCAGTCACCATCTCTTACGTTTTATAAAGTTAACAACAGACGACCAGCTCTCAGAGCTATTGGAAATATTTCTTTTGTTTGACAGACGGATTCTAAATTAATCGCCAACTGAGAAAATATCCATAGCAAGACTAAAAATATCCTTTCAGAAACCATTATATTCGCTTAAATCCTTGATATTCTAAGATAAGAAGTCTCCTGCATAAATTTGCGATCGTCCTCTCCCTCAAATTTCGTTTTCTTTTTAAGGAAAATCACCTTTTTTCTGTCATGGTTTAGTAGCATGTTTTTGTAATGTCTTGTGCCATTTTTTCCAAAAAAACAGAAAGCATATGCTTCGGAGTGTTGTTTTCTTCCTTGTATCATTATCCAAATTTCATCTAGAGGGGCCCTTTGCACAGCGAAACATAGAATGTAATGAATGTGCCTAGCCCACTTAACAAAAATTCTTTAATTTGACGCAAGT
Source organism: Pocillopora damicornis (assembly GCF_964200805.1). Classification (NCBI taxonomy): domain Eukaryota; kingdom Metazoa; phylum Cnidaria; class Anthozoa; order Scleractinia; family Pocilloporidae; genus Pocillopora; species Pocillopora damicornis. The sequence goes on from NC_142676.1 coordinate 4,739,805, forward strand.
TGAAGGACCACACTGTTGACCTCCGTCCTCGTCGCTGCGCTATCAACTTCCCCATAAAAACCACACTGAGTCACGACAAAACTAGATAGACAATCAAGTATTCATTTGTTTTACGACGTCAGGAATGCCATTCTTTCTAATTGGTACCATTCTCTCTAAATATTCATTTTCAAGCACCATTTCTCTTCCGAGTTTTGAAAAGCAAAGTTTTCTCCTACTTAGCATAGTTCACAAAACCATGCATAGATTAAAACGATAAAATTCAAGGCTTTTCATCTGTCATGAAATATACATACAGGATTCTATTGGTGACAGACGTTGAACTGATTAACTAAAAGGCATTCATAAACGCCTCAAGGCACCTGGATAGATGTCAAATGTATTAGTCTCTCTCATGCAGGACAGACGTCAAAGCGAACTTTCTCAGTCAGGATTAAAAGCTTCAAGACATGATCCAGGATTTTGCCCATTATTATCCAATCTTCGATGAAGATTGAGCTCTTCAGCAGATTATAACGTCAGAAAAGAAGACAATTCGCTTGCCTCTTCAAAGACGAAGTGAGGGACTCTTTTACTCCATAAAAAAAGAAGGTAGGAAGAGCATACACTTTATAGAGTATCGTAGCACTGGGTCAGCCTGTGAATTTTTAATCACAAGTCAGTCTTTCATTCCTGTATCCTTCATGTTTCCTCAATAAGCCTTTATGTATTCATATGGCGGTTAAATAAGTGATATCCTTCAATTGCGGAAGAATTTGATCGTCACAAGAATTTTAAGGAGAGCAGTTTGTGGTTAGACGTCATCGTATTGATGATGGAATTAGAGTCATAAACAATCGCCTTTTCTTTTGTGGTTCGCTATTTCTTTGTGGACATTCCTTTTCCCTTTTAAGTCACTGTCTTTTAGTATCACGATATAATAGGCATTAAAAACATAAAACTTCGCCCATCAAACTTTCTCTGAAATTCAATTTCTGCCGGTCATGGCGGAAATGGTGGGTTATACTTAATTTTATCAAAGAGGAAATTAAATCGTTTCAGTCATTTCAAGCTAAGTTTTCAACAGCTTCAATGAATTTTGCCCCTATTTTCTCTTGCTTTTAAAGTAACCCTTATTTTGAGTCTGAGAGCTGTATTCTCAGTCATCATAAAAGTAATGACTCTTCGAACGAACTCATTCTTGCTGACCGATATAAAAAAGCCGACCGACCTAACCTGTTTCAGTTAATAGGGATGATTTGTGCATAGGGAAGTAATCCAGTGAAACAGATGACAATATATTTGTCGCTTAGCAGTTACATTACGGGCCTAAAAATTCGAAAATTGCTCGTTCACCTATCACACGACTTGCTGAAAAGCGGTTCCCTCAACATTCAAGGGGGTGAAACACGATACAGCCATCATAGTCTTGATTTTGGCAAACTTGGAATGGAACATTGTGTCTCTTCTGTTACAATTTGACGCAAACTGATGAGAATATTTTTATTTGCCTACCGCTGTGTGCTTACATCGTGCTACTTTTGGAGACATTCATCTTCCGTTCGTGTCGATGATTTCATCGAAAGTAACATGGCACGCTAAGATCTTGCATCTTTTTTTTAGAAGAATTTTCTGGGACGAACATGAGATGCTTTGTGTGTATTACCAACTGAGAGCTGTCCTAGAGGGCACACTTGTTAACAGCAATCCCAAAATTGTTCTCGTTCATACAATGGACTTAAACAGCGTGCTAGGTGACCAATTTTTGCCAATGAACATGATAAACAGACACGCGGCTGGTGTCATAGCAATGTCACAGTAATATTGGTACACTTTTCTTTCGTCCAATTCATCTTGAAAAAAAGTTTTTAGTCAAAACTGTCTATGGTATAAAAAGATATATATATGAAATGGAGAGAGTTTTTGCAACTAAAAAAATTGTCCAAAACGGAATCAGAAATCAAGCAGTCTGTGCTTTACCGTTGACCCAATATAAATTCATCTCAGTTTCCTAATTAAGATCACATTTCTTACTTGGAAGACATCGAGAAGTGACTAGAACATCCGTGGCACACTTGCCAATGGCACATGCGCGACTTTCTTGCTCTCGACCCACTTTTACGCCATCCATGATCTGTAACCCATCACTTAATGAGCAAAATGGAATGTTCTTGCAACTGAGATTAATTTTTACAACGCGAGATTAATGAATCTCCTGTCGGTTTTAGATATGAGCAAGCATCTGTAACTTAGCAAGAACGCTAGCTTTCAGGTTTAAAAAAAAGGACAAATAACTTGCCTCTCTGTCAAACTGCTCATGCAGTCGGAAATTTAGCATGCTCAGTCCAAGAATACAATAGGAATAAAAAAAGGAAACAAAAGAGGAAATATCCAAGAACTTTAAAAGCGAAAAGTTTGTCTTGAGTTCTGATGATGTTTCAAGTTCCTACTTTAGGCGATACTGCTGAGCTAAGATTTGTAAACTCCACAACCTCTTGGTCAAGCATGCTTGTTTTAATTAATACTGGTCATGACTCAGCAACAGCCTTATTGTTTTACCTGTTCCCAAAATGTAGGCATCAATTAATCAATCTTAAGCGTGTTATGGTATGGGTGTCATATTACAGGCTGATTTACCCCTCCAGACCCCATTACGCAAGGAAGAGTGGATGGGGCCCCTCCTTTAAGTCTACACCATTATTAATGAGTTTTTGATGAGCCTTAATGTGTCACAGAGTAACTGAAACATATTTAAAGGATGACAGCCTCGTTTTGTACGTGACATCACCCACTATGGTAAGTCTGAGGTCTAATCCCCCAAAATGTGCTGTAAAGGCTCGACCTTCTATCACCAATGACCTTTTTGTAAATTTACCAAATAAATCTACTGGCGTCACCGTTTCTCAAAAACATTTCAGAGGATGACAAATTATGACACATTTTTAATATCTTTCCTCGCATCATTCAATATTGTGTGAGGTATCAATTACAGAGAGTTAGTTAGCCCTCTTCGTGTGTCGGCCAGAGAAAGCCATTTGATTCCTGTCAGTTGCCAGTCGGTCAAGCTGCACTCGTATCCAGTCTAAGTCCTCATTTCGCTCTTCGGCTCTCTGGACTCTCTTTCTTTTCTCGTCGGAAGTCCATCGGAGGGCGACTCTGAACAGGGCTGATGCTGGCATTCGGAGCAGTATTAAGTTCTAAGTATATGTTGAGAGATCTGCACCTGAGAGGATTGCTATTTGCCATCCGTGTGAATCTTCCTCATCTTTAGCCATCCCTGTCGCTCTTTAGTTGATTCTCCCTCCTGTGTATTTCTATACCTTAGAAGACGACTTTACCGGACTCATATTCTAGTAATAGTAAATCTCCATGGCTCTGAAAATGATATGAAATATGCTGACGAAGCGAATTTAACCGAACGCAATACTTCTGTATACGTAGGAATCCAAGTCTTCCAGAGTTTCTGATCAACTGCCATCTTAAAAAATCTCTTGTTATTATTATTATTATTATCATTATTTTTTGCTTTTTTATCCTCATCTCTTTTTATTATTATCATTTTTTGCTTTTTTTCATCCTTAAGGCTTTTTAAACATCCCTTCTTTTTTTATTGCTAAAAGATGAGTGGAAGCGCTAAACGAGGTTAGCAAGCTCACAGTGTGAAGGGCCCTTTATTGCGCGCGTGTTATTCGCTATCCAGCTGAGCGCCCACAATTTTCTCAACGTGTCACGCATAATAATAGTCACTTTGCGTGACTGAAATGAACAAACAACGCTCTTCTTTTTTAAAACCTTGTATTGCTGTGTAAACTAACCAGGACAACTCTGCTGAACACCATACCATAAATTGCATCTCTTGTTTAATGTGTTTACTTACACGTAAGGAGAGAAAATCACTGGTTTACAAACAATAAATCTTCTTTCGTGTCCCCAGAGACCTCAAAGCCTTCCTCCCGACGGAAGACGCACCCCAGGGCGGGGCTCACAAGAGCAGATCACTCACGCTGATACTTGTCGCGAACTAGTCACGATTACAGAAGGCTGTTTCATATACTTCGCACTGCGAGTTAATCTTGTTTTATATCCCTCGAAACAAGCCAGGACTCATGAGGCGAGTATGGTGTATCGTCTCTAGTAGTGTTAGACAGGTCTCTACATTTGTTCGCCGGTGTGGGTGACTGAGAAAGGGCCCTGTGGTAATCGTCAGCGCACTCCAGCTTTTTCCATGCTTTGCTCTTGACTGGTAGGATTAGATATAAGATATGTGAGTTATTTCTCTATACTGTAGTCAAACATCTTGAAAGAACCTGCCCTGAAAAATCTTCTAGATTTCTCAGTACTATACTCTCTATCTTAGTTCACATCTCAGCTTATATTTACTGTGAACAAAGCAATTCCACCCATCAACGTGACGCGCATCCGTTTTGCAGAGGACGAGAAATTCTTAGTTATTGTTTTTGAAAATTGTCTTATCGCGGAATGAGCTCAGTTGCAGTTGTCATTTCAGTCCTGTTTCAGCTCGACTGAAACAGTAATATTTCACGCATATGGCAGGAATATTCGTCGTACAAGATTGCATACCCAGGAATTTTTAAAAAAAGGTATTATAGGAACCTATTATCTCTTGAAACAATTGCCGTCTTTGGTACAGACCAAGTAATAAAAGAATTCTCGGCTTTATCTTCTAACATCCTGCAAGGAACCGCTGAAGCATAACATTGTAAAGCTTGTTTACGATTTGAAAGACTATATTTTGGCCTTGTTTTTAATTGTATTGCGATGTTCCTCAGCATGAAAAGTAAACAATCGTTTGATCTTTCTTGGTACGTAAATGGGTATCATATAGCTTTTAGGTACAAGAGTTGGGATCCTTTTGGTCTTGGCTTTCAATTGTTATCCCTCCTTCTATCGGATACTCGTGTTTAAAAAGAAGGCGACAGGAAGGTCTTTGCAATTTTTTCTTTCCTTCAGTTGCCAGTTTAGTTAGTACGGGGGGGTCTATAACGGTTTCAGGACACAGACTTCACAATTGTGGATATATCGTGCTTGACCTTTTCTTTCTCCCTTGCGTAAGGTTTGCGCTGTCGGCGTTAATCAGAGAAGAGATAGGGGATTAAAACCAAGTTATTCTCTCCGGTTTATACAGCATTAGGAAATATTATGTAGTATCAATATTTCTACATCGTCTGTGACTTGGATAATTGCCCAGTTCTGCCAGAAAATTATAACAGAAATTGTGGCACGGAAAGGTATATTGTCAATGTCTTACGTAAAGAATAAGAAATGACAGGAGATCATGAAGAATGCCTGAACAGGGCGTCAAAAGTCAAGTGTCAGATGAAAGAAGTCTCTTCAAAAGTGTTAAATGCCACCTTTTTTCCAAGCCTTGTGTAGGAAATTGAGGTGGTCCCACAAGGGATTGATTAAGTGTTACGCGAGTATGACCTACAGCTATCATCCCAGTGGTCTATAGTGTCTTGCCACCCATAATTTGTTTCACGCATCAATTTCGCCGCTGTTTTGAAATGTTGGAGCTCATATAATAGCTCATCAACTTGCATGCCGGCTTTGGGAGTCCACTGGACACGTGTTAAATCAAAGTGAGATACCAATGGTATTATTCAGTCTTTTAACATATCCCATCGCGTGACTCGGCGTGAAAACAACTCGCCGTCAGAACGAGTTTATTACATTGGAAGTACAAGGTTTAAACAGTTTTCAATGCTATCGAGAACTTTGAAGCACAACTTTTAATTTTATCAATGCAGTATGATCTCAGATGACATTTTCCAGACTAGGGCGGCGAACACAAAAGGAAAAGACGATAATTACGTCTTCGAAGAGACGTAGATATTTTAAATGTTGAACCTCACCGAATAATCGCGTGGACATCACAACTGTAGTGTATTTTTGTCACGCCGCGAATTGTGCTAAAGTAAGTTTTCACGCTGTTGATGTTTTCGCGCACATGAACCGGTAGAATTTTTTATTGATTTTTCACACCCATCAAGCGTCGACAGAGCATAAAGACACCGCTTAGCAGCGATGACTACCGCGCAATCACAGATCACTGTTATGTGATCGGATTACAATGTCTATCTTTCAACGTGAAGCATGTCATATCTTTTCTAGTTGAACTGGTCACGCAGACACAGTAAAGACGATGAACACGCTCCATTTTGATGGTGGTCTGCCCTTATCAGAACTTCTTGACGGGCCTCTGTTAGCTCGTGAAGCCACCGTTTCCTTTTTCTGTATTTATTAGTTCTCATTCTTCGATAATAAAGAGCTAACTCAGGCAAATACATGATATTTTGAGTTATCTGAGGGTCATTGAGGATCGACTTTGAATTGGGTGAAACCTTGAAATAAACATACAGTAATTAAACTAGCAAGGTGGTGTTTAATAGATTTTTCGCTTTTATTTCAAGGAGCGTTTGCTTCAAATTTTCCAATTTTTTGCGTTAAGGTTAGTATATTGTCAGCTTTTTGCTTCACATTTTTCGTATTTCTGAGAAAAATTTCGGTCGATAAATTGCGTTTTATTTTTTGACAAAAACCTGTATAGATTTTGCAGTGTCTCACGTTTTTGATGCGTCGCGCCGCACTAGTTGCAGTATTTCATTTCTCATAATCCTGGTTGAATAAATTCCTCCCGATAAGAAGCGGTGTTTATTGGTAACTTTGTTTCCTCGTGCGGCATTTAGTCGACAACGACGTTTATTCGAGGGCAGCGTGTAATGAAATAAAACGATATGGATGAAGATACCGAGACCGAGAGAATAATAATAATAGTGATACGGATTGCGAATGACAAAATGATAGTAATTCAAGCTAATTTAAATAAGATGTATGCAAGGAGAATGTGTTGTTTAACCAGGTCATCAAATTACGTCCAAGTGCCTAACCCACAAAAGAATTATTCTCTCTCTGCCTTGGCTAAACTAATTCGGTTACATCGTCCCTTGATTATGTGCCCTTCCTAAAGTCATCACCTATTATTTTATGTTTTAGGACCCTGGTGACAATGGACCATACGCGAGTGCCATTTGTTCTGCTATTTCTTAGTGTGCTTATTTCCATCATGGTGAACAGCAAAATTTCAGCCGAGAGTGCGAATACACGATGCGTTTTCAGGCAAAACAAGACGTGTTATCAGTATTCTATCGCAAGAAGGCGAAATTTGACCTGTTCTGTAAGCGGTGATAAATTCAGGAACTGCCATCAGATGGGTAACGCAGGAGCCTTCAATCTTACATGTTCTTCCCCAGGCGAATGCAAGCAGCAATGTGTGGCTGGCTACTGCCAGTCCCTTCAGTGCAACGCCAGGAAATGCAACCAATATTGCATCCGTGGACGGTGCAATATGGAGTGCAATTCCGAAGAATGCATTCAAGAATGTGATATAGGTGGATGCGAGATGAAATGTCCAAGTGGTGTCAAGCGTTGTATTCAGAAATGCGGTCGAGGAAATTGTAAAATGCATTGTCCAGCAGGAGTGCAATACTGCAAGCAGTCGTGTGACACGGGGAGATGTTTAATGCTATGTCAAGGAAAAGAATGTTCCCGCTCCTGTCGCTACAGCAAATGCCTCTATAACAGTGAGCCCGAAAATGTGGTTGCGATGGCCGTGGTTTCAAGCTGCAATAGAGCGTTTCTTCGAAGACATAGCATTTGTTACCAGCATTGCCCATCTGGGAACTGCAATATGATGAACGTTACCAATGTTGCCATGCATAGCCAAGCATGCTATGGAGGCAACTGCAATATGAGGTGCAACGCAAACAAAAAATGTAGTCAGGTCTGCGTCGGACGGCATTGTCAACTCGTTACTTGCACTTCAGAAATTTGTATCCAAGAATGCATCGCAGGAGGATGTAACATGGAGTGCTATTCAAAAGTTTGTACCCAAATTTGCAGAGAAGGAAATTGTAGGATGGCTTGCTTATCGTCGAACTCCAAAATATGTTACCAGACCTGTGCTGGAGGAGGCTGTGTCACATCGTGTGAGGGTGAGAATTGCAGCCCAAGGTGTTTCGGTGGACATTGTAAACACTCTCTCCAGTATGAGCCTCCTGGACTGATAACAAATACTGCCTGCGACGAAATCAAAGACAATACTTGTGTTCAAGAGTGTGGCTCAAGTGTAGGCTGTTCCCTTGAAAACAGACCCTCTAGCCCGTTGAGGGTCTCCAATCAGACATGCGGTGATGGCTTTTGTGTGCTAAACTGCACGGGATCAGAAGTATGCAATCAGGTTTGCACTGGCCAAAAGTGCTACACTATGTCTTGCCATTCCGGTGAGTGTACGCAGGTTTGCGAAGGGAACGACTGTGGTTTGTTGGAATGCTATGCAGATACATGTACACAAAAGTGTTTTGGCTTAGGATGTCATTTAAAATGCCATCCCTCGGTCCAGGTATGCCATCAGATTTGCGTGGCTGAAAAAGAGAGATGTGCGCTCGAGTGCTGGGCGAAGCAATGTACCACAACAATGGTGTGACCTCCAAATTCAAAACGAAGAGCTTAAAGGCATTACTGCAAACACAAATTTTGAAATTACGGCAAAAAGTTTAGTGACAGGAAGCAACGCCATTTTATCACTTTTGAAATAATGCAGATTCATTCTGCTCTGTTGTTCAGGATGATGTTACTAAGATATGATCGACTGTAAAACTTACCGTCAGGCCTTACTGCCAAAGGGACCAACTGAGTATTTAATTGTTGAGGAATCTCTTGTCAACTTTTACGAGAATTTTTTTTTGTTTAAACATTGCTTTATTTTGAAACTTAGATTTGAAAAGCATTTAACTTAAAGGAGATCCAAATCTATCTTTAAATATCAGCACTCAGAAGTAAGGCTGGGCTTTCAATTTCTCCCTCTTGAGTACTTTCGTGAAGTATTTTATTTTTCTTTTAAAGAACAGGTGGATTGAGCCTGTTTAAAACGCGTAAAACGTTCTTCGCTATTTTATTGTGTTACATGTGTAGTGAAGCCATTACTGTATTATAAATATGGGCTAAAAGTAGCAGGATGATGTTATGTAATGGTGGTTCAAGCTAGTTGTCTTTGAGAAGTACAACATTCAGAAATGTAATGTATAAACTTTTGTTCACTGCAGGAGTGGTTTTAATAGTTCAAGTATTTCTTCGAGACTGAAAAAGTTAAACGTTGGCCGTTACATTAGATTATTGGATTCACGTTCCCGTTCTGGCCGTAAATCCAGGCCGGCCTCAGTCTAAGCCAATTAGTGAAAAAGAATGGGAGGTGTCTCTTAGAGAGCAACGTATTACCCTTTTAGTTATATCTTTCAACCGGCTTCATTGACCGAGAGTCTAACGCATTCAAACGAAATAAGACGATTGGTTGCACTAGTTGCTCAACTTATTCAAGTGTTTGCCCTATGGCGGGGCTTTCTGTGCCAACCTAAGAAAAACAAAAGCAATCGATTCTATTACTTGTGGAAGTTGTTGCTCACAAGCAATTCGCTGGTACATTTGCATGGCTCTTCGAACTTTGGAGAGGGAGACGTGATGAATTTCTAAGGGTGACTCTTATTCAATCTTAAAATCTCATCAGTAATTTCCCTTGCTGTATGCTAAACAATTCTTATGGCGTTAGTTCGGAGAATGTGATACTGGATCAACTACCAATCTTCTACTTGATTTTTTTCTGTATCTTCTCACTTGTCTGCTTGGTAATACCATAAAAAGAGATAAAATATTTCATTTATTTTCGGAAAATTAAGAAACGAACGAAAAAAAAAGCAACCAAAACGTTTAAACCTAAACTGTTTTGCAAAAATACCCCAGTGGCCCAAAACAATAGCTGCTCAGAAAAAAAAAGAAACATTAGACAGGCATAAACTACGTTATTGCGCGCGGATCTTCCCGCAAAATTTCACTGAGATTGCTTGGTAGTATTCTCAGTTCTAGATAAACAACCTGTCGGTACAAGGCAAGCAGAAAGAGGCTCGTAACAGTTGCTAAGAGAACCGATATTATTTACGACGCTGTAACAGAACGGAAGGTTCGGTTCTTATCTTTACCCAATTTACAGGAACCAGTATCAGACGGCCCTCCTGTAGCTTGGGCGGACATAGCAAGGGTCTCGCACAGGTGTCCACTAAATGCAGGATTCATTGTAATCGAAATTTTCCTTTCATTTTATTCAAAACTACAGCTAACTATCTGACTTGAAATAATTAAATCCCTCAGAAGGGAATATCAAAAGACGCCTACCCGCATTGAATGGTCGTCTGTCCACTTGATCCCAAAATTCCTTGAATTTTAGCTTCCATGAGACACCCAAAATTATATTTTACCTGATAATAAGCTATTACAATCACTTTTTCTAAACAGGAGTAAAAAAAAATCCATCAAGTTTGTTCAGTCCTTCAGAGTAAAAAGCTATCTTCTTTACATGAACCTAATACGTAATGATCATCGACTGTTTATTAATCAACAGTATAGAACAGTATTTCTAATATCTGCCTTGATTTTCCCTCGAATCTAAACTCGATCCCTTCACATTTCACAAAAGTCATAGGAATACCTTTATTTGGAGATACTTTTGCTTCATCATTGCCTGATATTGAAATTCTCACAGTGAACTGTGCTTCTCTTGCTATCAGAAATGGATTTGGAACTAATACGTCAAACCCAAGCCTACTGTGTGCCTGTCCCGCAAGGCTACCAACTGTGTAAGTTCCACGCGCAGCGGAAACTTCGTCTTTCAATCCGTGACATCCGGAAACTCTGAGCTGAACCGAGTACTGTCTGTCTTCGTCTTTGTGAGCGTAAAGACGAACCCCAGCAAAGTACACTTCTCTGTTCGTTGAAAATCTCAAGCTTTCAGAAACTGAGCTGAAATTTTCGGAACTTGGAAATGTTTGATTTTCTCTGTACCGATAGCAACGACACAGCTGGGCGTCTGAGCTTCCCGATTGAATCTGGGGGCCGCGAGGCTTGCATGAAAATTTGAAGTGGCAAGCAGTGGTGGGGGCGCCCTGTTTGTGGAACATGTGTACTTGTGATATTTCTTCCTCGGTGAGAATACCTGATGGTACAACAATATCCTCAAATAATTTAGGAGGTATCATAGGAAAGCGTATCAAGTATAACACTTCTTTAAGAGCACCTCTCAACTTATCGCCTGTGGGTTTAAAATTCCGCAACTTGCAGTTGGCAGCCGCCCATCTCCTCGTAGCTTTAAAGATAGCGCACTCTCCGTCCACCAAAGAAAGGGTATCTCTCTTGAGAAGCGACGACAGAGTGTCGCGACTGATCCAAAGAAGCCCTTCACTCTGAAGGCAAGCGGTTGTTTTAGCGTCCAAAATCTGCCAGCAGCGTTGCTCAAGGTCAGGCTCAGAAAACAGCCTCGCGTGCTCCAGGATTTTAAAGACGTTGGTTTCTCTCAATTCCGCTTCCAAGAAACGACAACAGGTCTCCGCCAGGAAAGGAACAATGTACTTCGTTGCCAAATACAGTAATTCGAATACATTCCCAGAGGTCAAGTGCACTACATCCGAATATAAATAACGAATGAACTCTATCATACTACGAGAATGACAGTCAGAAAGTGGAATTATTTCCCTGGTATCTGCCATGTTGCCGTAAAACATGGCATGAAATACAGGGCTGCTAAGGGATAAAAGAAGCTTGTGAGCGTAGATTAATTGGCTGCCATTGCTAATACTCGATCCTGGATCGAGAGGAACTGCAAATCTGACATCGCTCATCAGAGGGTTATTTATCATCAATGATGTTCTTTCGCGAATGGTTCTCTTTGCAGCCTGCCAGTCATCAAAACTGGAAGATCTACCAGTTCTCGAAGTTGCCAGTGCCATATCATTCAAAACAGGCAGCTTTAGCTCTCTGAATGTTTTAGAGCACTGTGCTATGGCATGCAGATATCTCTAATAAGTGACGTGGCAGAAAATTTAAACCTTTCCATGCATGTAATCAGTATTTGTGTGACTGAATTCATACATGACTGTAAAAACAAAAAGAACGCGGGGGGTCTTTTTGCAAGACGCCGTCATATTTACACAAGTCACTCTGGTGTTCACTGTTTTGAAACTCTAGAACAAAGATGTCGGCACGAGTCAGGAATATTAAATGTGTTTTTTGTAAACAGTTGCAATTGCCCTTCGGCGTGTTTTTAGAGCTTCCTAGCTGACCAAGAGCTATGTTAATGTCGTTGCTGCTAGACGTAGTGAACACTGTGTACCAACGGCGACTCATCTTTACGATGCCGATTTTATGTACCACTCTCCTGTTAAACAGTCTTTAGCTACTCTTGTGTGAGATATTGTCACACCGTTACTGGCCCTTTTTTTACGTGGCCATGCAGTTAATAAGGGGTTAATAAATACAATGAAGTGCTAGAAACGATATCCGACTTGGTTCCTCGGAAACGACGTGATCTACTAATAATCTGTCATTTTGTTCGGGGGATGCAGGCCAGTAGTTAGATCAAGCACGGCGTGCGTGACTCAGTAGATGGCTCTCCGACTGCACGCAATTCGCTTAGCTCCATGTTCCCCAAAACTGAACGTTCAAGCGACCACAAATGTTATGGGCAGAGAACTTGCGTTAACGGAAATGGTGGTCATAAATGCCCAAAATAGATAATTCCAACGCTCCTTTGTTCGTCAGTGATGTTTAGTCCATAATTTTTTCGCTTGAATCTCTTACCGAAGTAAATTTAAGAGGTTCTTTTCCAGACACAGAGCTGACAGAAGTATTCAAGGGCAGAAGCCATAGCGAAGAACAACGTTCCCTACCGTCTTAGGAATCTAGTACCTGGAGGAAGGCCTCAAACTTTGGAATGAAAATTACGGAAAAGAAGTTTAATCATCAACCTTCTCATTTATTTGTTCATTTATTATCATAATTATTTCTTGTTTTTACCAACTACGCTAAGGGTATGTTATAATCTCGCTTAATCAACTAAATAGTTTTGCATTCCGCAAAGTCATAATCGATAAACAACATGATATCTAACTTTGTAATTAAGCTACATTAATCTGTGCTATTTTGACAAACTTGCACTTTCTATCGGCTCTCTAGCTCCTGTAGGCGTAATTCTTTATATCCTAGCCTCTTACTCCTGCAATGCGGGAAAGTAAAATATTGCAATTTTTATAGATTACATTCCCGCCACAGAGAGGTCACCTCTCTTCTTGATTCATGATATGATTACAGTCAACCACTTTCCCATGCAGGGAAACTTCAGTTATTAATTTGAATGAGTGATGATTTGTTATGCAATTGTTATTAAGAGGGTATAGTCTTTAGATATTACTGCAAGATATGAAGCATCGTAAAATAGGTCCCTTGCTCATAAAAAGGCTTTTGCCAGTCAAAACGTAGCTTTGACCCATTGGAGGAGCCTATATAAAAGCACCTTAAAAAAGGGGAGTGGAACAGAAAAGATTGGAGCCATTCAGTCGGTATCAAGACTGACCTACTGACCTACTGAGGAGATGAACTCGTTAAACTTGAACAGCGGTTTTGAATTACCCACAGCTGATTTTCAAGGACACGAAAAGCTGGTAGAATGTATTATAATGTGCCAAATTATACTCACGAGTAGTTTATAAAACTGCATTTCTCGGGGTCAAGCTGTGCGAGTAGTCGGGCGGTTTGCCACATTCCGAATTCAAAACCAGCCTTCTAGAAAGAGAGAATACAGATTCCACTTTCAGCCTAGATAAGGGCTGGAGAACGATGAGAGTAATTTTACAGCAAATTTACGCACGTGACAGTGATAGAATAAAAGATAAATCAAAGAAGTGCTCATGGATTATCTCCGGTTCATCTCATAATTATCAAGTGCAGTCAAACCATCTCAAAACAGCTCTAAACTTGATAACATTCATACTGAGTAGTCTGCATCGATATAGGGACATACCCTACTTTTCGGAACAGACAAGGAGCAATTTTAATGCATCGAAGTAAGCTTTCAAAGCGTTGAAAATACGAGCTTAAGCTAATTACCCAGTAAAACTATCACGACATGTCATGACATGTTAGGAAAGGGTTTAAGAAGTCATAAACGCATAAAGAGGTTTCACATTGTGAGTCATTATGACAATCTGAAAAGCCAGTTAGCTTCTACAGTTTCGTACAGCGCTCGAAGTTTAAATGTTTGGTAACTTTTATATCGTGCACGTTAAAAAATGCTTCTCATGAACTAAAATAACAAAATGTTTCCGGTAATTTTACCACAGAAGTGTTAGCTCAATAATCAATCATCTTTTCCACGCATGCTTACCTTCAGGCACTTGACAAAGTCAGTCCTCGTAATCTTGAAGGTGCTTTCTGAGTCAAAGTGCTGGCAGATTTCAAGCCATTGATCCTGATTATTTATGACAAAGGTTCTTACAACGCTGAGAGGATCCTTGACACCAGGCCGTAAGTTTGCTATGATTCGAATATCAGGCTTCACTTCGCGAACCTCCGCCATAAGCTTATCGAACTCCTCATCGAGATATATGTCCTGAAAAAGACACAAGGAGTCGTAGTCTTCCTCAAACTATGACCCACTTTTTGGGTTTTTCCTTTCCACTATATTTCTAGAAACTACTTTCTTTCACATGAAAGGAACTTTTATAATATATTGGGGTTAAGGTGAGATACAAAGTATATAAACTCTGTGAGCAAAGATTATTCCCAAGTGGAAATCAGAGTCGTTCTCATTAAACTAAGTCATCTATGATTAAGAAATGAATTCTTGAAATAGAAAGAGAAATCCAATTTTAAATTCTTATACTATTACTTTACGTGCTCTATATGCACACACTCACTTGTTATAAAATTTAAACCTCATAGTTCTCAGTCGTACGCGGTAAACAAACAATACTTCGCTATAATGGCGAATGTAGTAGCTTTCCACTTTTGGAATTTTTATTAAAAAATCTGAAACCTTGAGCACCTTAAAATGCAGCTCAGTCAAAGCACTGTCAGAATAATTTTTCGCAGCTGATGTTATAGCCATGGCGCCCGAAGCTCCGATGGGATTGCCACCAATCTGTAGGAAATAAATTGGGAAACAGAGAACTGACTTGTAAACGAGCCCTCCGGAATAAGCTGAGAGGTCTCCATTCTTGCTTTAGCTTTGCACGTTGCTAATTTCGGTTGAATACTCTTTGATATAATACTCCGATAAATTTTAATAAATACTTTTTAAGTTCAGGGCCAGTATTTTATGCTGTAAGGAACTATTATAGACAGGAACCATCAAAGAAGCATTTAAAATGTTATGTGGAAGATAGGACAATGGATCAAAGTCTGTCTTAAAGACCTTAAGCGACCAAAGGGCATGATCTTCAAAATTCTTTGGAGAGTGACAATTCATTTCCAGCTAGAAAATTAGACGATTATAAAATGCAAGTCTATAGGGGTACTGAAAAACCATAACGGTGAAGTTTGAAAGGCTAGCGTTTCTAGATTTACTCCTTAGTGGGTGCGAAAGGATGCCCAATTTTAGATGGACGGCAGCCTCATCTTCAACTTTTTATGCTAGTTTTGTTTGGAGCCGCTTTTCGTTCTACCTTTCTCCCCGAGGGGAACGAAGAGGAAATTTATTCAAGTGATGGGCCCATGCACGAGGCTATTGGGGAGGTAAAGTTAAGTAAACGTAGATGACAGAAAACGACCTGGAACTGTCAGAAATAAAGTAACTAATTCAAGAAAAAGTTGACATCTGCTGGGGCGGATCTAAGATTGATTCGGATGGTTCTGCCGAACCCCTATACGTTTCAACACGTGCGGTTTCTGAGGAAAGAGTTGGCGGAAATAGTGGATGTTTGAAAGAGTCATAAACATAAATTGTGTTCAAAGGTAGGAAACAGCCCATAATTATACGTCAAAACGCTTGGAGATCACCTTTCCGAGGACTAGTTGTCAAAGTTTTCCCGGAGAGACATGTCCCTCGACCTTCTTGGATAGTCTGCTTTCAGCAGATGTTTATCCGAATCCCCCTTCAGTAAATCCTGGATCCGCCCAGATAAGTATGTAATTAATTTGAATTGAGGTAAATTACCTTTAATATCTCTACAGTGTTGTTTCCTTCCAGTCCCTTAGCAATGCACAAAGCACCTTGGTTTGTAATTCGGTTATTGCTAGTTAACGACAATAGTAGAACTGTCACAGAACGCATGTGAAACAGACATAAATGACTAAGACAAATGGCACTCAGTTTCTTTCAATTGTGCCTTACTTTATATCTTTAAATTCATGTTTAAAAAAAAACTTGAAATTTCACAATTATGAGTCTAAAATTCTTATCTAACTTGATTATAATTGTATAAATACATTTCAACTAAGTGTAACAAGTTAAGTAAAAGTTGACAAGATTTTGATGCCTGGAGCTTCATTGCCAAACGATCCATTAAGTTCAATCTCAGTCGGCTCTTAATTTTCGTGAATCACTGGCTGTAAAGGTTACATTCACCTACCTGATGTCCAACTCAATCAGCGTATTATTCGCTCTTAATGCTTCACCCAAAGCAACAGCTCCATCATTGGAAAAACCATTATACGATAAATTCAATGTTTTTAGAGTGCAATTCGTCTGAAAAAAAGCCCATGACAGTACTAGTGAGTGCAAAATATTCATTTTCGTCCTCGTTCTCGTCAGTGATGTTTTCGCCAAAAACTCATTCTTACCCGGAGCCCATTCGCGATTTCAACGGCGCCTTTACGTCGAATGTGGTTCCAACTTAAGTCGAGATATTCCATCGCGTCGTTAAAACCTAAAGGAAAAAGTGAAATATGCTTGAGGGGTAAGTAAAATCACGAGCTGTAAAGTTGAAATACTGCGCAATCACGGTTTCATTAGTATGACCCGACTAGGAGTAGTGCTACTCCACCCTTGATAGGATGTCAGTTCTGGCATCGAAAGGTTAGCCATTGTCTTTGGTTGGATTTCCCCCATCAATCAAATTTAAGATAAAAAAATCACTATTTAAGATATTTGAGAGAGAAATTATTTTCTTGACAAGCATGAGATCATTCCAAAACTAAAATCTCTTAGGTACAGTAATTTATATTTTTATAGAAGTCTTCTCTTTTTCTTTTTAAGTTTTCCACTAAGTCTTCTCCCTCTTTCATTCGTGATTTATCGTTTATAACAAAAAAATTGATGCCAGTATGTAAATATCATTGCATTGAAAATTAGCTAGGATTCTTGTATTAGACCTTATTGGGTTGTGAAGACTAGGCTGTCAAGATTAGCTTTGAACACAACAGAGTGACGGAGCCAGAATTTAAATACGCATAGTTTATTTTTTTGTCCCATAATCAGTCACTAAGAGTCAATTAGCCATTAGGCCACCATGTCATACGTTCAGTAGAGTACCGCGAGTATTCTTTTAAAAGCTGTATTACTGTGCTGATATAGATCTCACTCTATGTTGAAACAACTCACGATTTAAGATAGGAGAATACGAAAAATCCTAAATATATCTCTGTTCATCGAAGTTACTAATTTTTTGCAACGTTTTTTCTAAGTCTATCAAGGCAATTTTTTCACCTAAAGGCGTTCTAGGTGAAATTGAAGAGAAGACTTCTTTGCTTTTTTTAGCCAATAAGGGAATATTATCAACCCTAAAGGAAAACAATATTATCGCAAGAAGTTGTTAGAAAAAAGTAAATATGGAATAGCTGCGTAACTGTGGTTCATACTTATTCCTAGACCCAGATTTTCCCCAGACCTCTCCGAGAACTTGTTGTGACTCAGGTTCATCCAGGCGACCTTGTCGTTTCCCTGGGATAACAACAATGATTGAATTAAAACTGATGGTTCAATTACTGGCGAAAAGAAAGCCCGACTACTGCTATGCTTTTGGCAGGTCTTGCATTAATTTCTTTTGGATACCTGATTAAAGAGTTTTCAGCTTACCTTGAAAGCGTCAAGCAAAGAAACAGTATCCTTGTCACTAAAACCGTTGTCTGATAGGTCAATTTTGAGTAAGCTGACGTTATTCTGTAGCATATCACTCATCGACATGCAGCCATGAGCACCAAGCTTGTTTGAAGATATATCCTTTAATTTGACATAAATGAATAGAAACATCAATCAGTCGTTTGATTAGTTAGCTAACTGATAATTAAATAAATCTCTAAATTAGTCAATCAGTCAATTAATCAACCAGTAAACGGGTTTGTCAGTCAGTCAGTAAATCGCACGATCAGTTTCTGAGTCAATAAATCAATTAATCGATCAATCGGCAAATGGATAATATGAAGCTGACCCATCGAGAGAGTTGGGAGTAAATCACTTTAGTAATCACTTAATCAACTCAATCAACCAAAGTCAAAGTCAAAGTCTGGGTTCTAGCTCAGCGCCTTGAGGGGACAGCTGAACAAACATGGCGGCCACGTAAAAAAGTAGCGTCAAAACGTTGGGATCACCATGGTCAAGCGGTTTTGCCACTTGGCCTTCTGTAAAAAGAGCTTCCGATCACGCAACGCAAACAGGGAACCAATCAAGTTTTATCGCTTACTCCAAGACCCTGAAATAGAAGTTGCTTACACCAGAAATATTCGGGCTTCTGGTGGAAACTAACATTCTGGTCATATTTGTACATAATATTGGAGCCGTGAATGCAAAAATACACTCACTGATTTGCCTGACACTCCTGTTCCAGCCTTCCAAATAGTGATATTATTATTGACATAAATTGTCGGTGTAGAGAGTCTTTAAATACCGTGTTGAAGGGGGGGAGGAGGGTGAGGAAGTTTGTCTGACCGTGAGTGCAATAGAACGTTTCCTGTCAAGAATGAAGGAAATAAATCCTACAAAGAACTAAGAGAAGCGATATAAATGAGGAATATTAGCATATCTCTTAATGGCAGATGGGCTCGTTAAACACGACAATTCGGACACTTCTCAAACAAGCTTTTAAGTGTGTGCATTGGGACAATGTTATACGCCAGATATCACGCATTTTTACCTCTTAGGACGCATTTTTAATACAAACATTTACTTTATTATAGGTTCAATTTTGTCTAGACGCGGCATTTATGGATCTTTATTTGTTAGATTAATCAGAAAAGCCTTGTAATGTTCGCCGCTGTGCTAATACACAAAAGAAACATTTCACATTCCCTTTTCGCCATTACAAATATCATTCGTAGAGCACCAGAATTGAAGGTTCAAGCCCAAGTTTTGCGGTCTGGCCTTGCCATTGTTTAAACAGGCCTCATCTATAATTAAATGCTCCCCTATCCTCCATTTAACCAAAAAGGAAATATAGAAAATGAAGGGAATAAAAAACACGCACTGATTGGATGAGGAGTAGAGCGAGACAGTTTTATTTTTTCAGTTCGATAACGTGAGCTAGGCCGATATCCTTATGCGATCACCCTCTCTATATACTTACCAGTTCTGTGATGTAGCAGTTTTCTTTGAGCATTGCTGCGATAGCCGCTCCACCCTCCCCTTCCAAGTAGTTTTCGTGGAGGTCCAAACTGGCTAAGGTTGTGTTGAGCTACATAAAAGGAACAGGCATGAAATGATCAGGAGTTATAATCGGCCAACCACCTGTATGAGTCCATTTCTCATTGTTATGAGGAAACACATACTGCAAAATCAGGATACAGACAGGACAGTGCGGCATCAGGTGAGTACAAATTATAACCGACCGTCACAGCCGAGTGAGGGGTTCCTGGTGATTATAGTCATCCAATTTTTAGCACATCCAAAACTATATACTGTGGCGATAAGTACCTTTGGGATTGCAGGCAATTTATTCTCTCAGAAACACAAAAAGTACTTTACGAAAGACGAATTTTTCTGTAACAGACAGATTGTTCTCTACCAGAGAGGGTAAATATCATGCATGCTATAGATTACCCTACTCAATGTATGCTAAGATTTTAAGCAAAAAGCCGTGAAAAGGAGTTCATGAAATTCCCTTTTGGAACTAATAGATTTTCGTTTTAGAATTTAAGAGCATGTTTAAGAGCGCTGCGTGAAGAGGGCGTAATTCCAGCGACAAGCGATCGAACATCTTTGATAAGAAAAAAAAAAAGCAAAGTTTTGAGATGAAGAAGCGCAAGAGTACGGTACGTTAAAATACTTTACCTCTAGAGCGAGTGCAAGGGCTTGTCCTCCTTTGGCTCCCAATAAACGATGCCTAAAATTGAGTCGTTTCTCTTGGATATTTTTCAGGAAAAAGGAAACAGGCGTTATATCCAAACACTTACAGGCAGCAAGGTAGACCTTTTTGCCGGTGGTATCGAACTTCTCTGATTGCTCTGTAAAGTTTCAAAAATACGTACCGTGTCAAATTTGAAAACACTGACCAGAGGTTGTTGTGCAGACTCACTGCAGGCCATGGAGGGGTTGATTATAGTCGGTCAAGGGCGATAAAATTTCCAACTATTACACGGAATTGATGTCTCGCCTTAGGGCTTTAAGGAATTAAATTTGGTGGCTGACGGCCGCTAAGGATTCTACATGCGATTGAAATGAACATTTACTGGAGTCAAAAAAGTCAAAACACAAGTACTTGCCGTTTAAGGTCTGATATCTCTTGAGGGAGAGTTTTTACGCAGCTTGCGTAAACAAAATCTTGATCTCTCTTTTTTTCTTTATTATTTGCTGTTTTTTTCTTTTCTTTTCAGAGTAAGGTTCGGGAACTTTCATATTACTACTACTTTCTACTAAACCAGATCACTAAAGAAGATATTTTGCTAGTTGCGAATGTAGCATTATGCAAATTGGAGATTTTGCTAGAAAGCATAAATTTGAAAGGATTTGTTTTTTTAAACGAATCCTTAAATTAGGCGCAAGATTCGAGTGTTTACAAATGCAAATTAGTTTTGCATTTTCTCTCTTATTTGTCCGAGGTTTTCGTGATATTTGCCACCTCCAACGTAATTCTGCTTTAATGTAATTTTAGTGTGTATATCTTGTTTCTTCTCTCTCAAACAAATTAATTTGAAATGAGCGACGGGGAAATTTTTAATGACTGAAGAGGGACAAATTATTTCTTAAGCATGTTTAGAATATTTCTTCCAGTCAGAACTACCGTAATCAAAATTCAAATTGTGTTAAATTTAATGTTTTCTCGTCCAAAACATCCGGATTTTTTGTGATACTACCGCAAATGACTTTTTTTCGTTTCTTACTGACAACAGTGACCTTTCGTAATTTCTACTTTATGCAAATCAAATCCTTTCAAGTTCATTTGCCATCAATTTATAATATTAAAAATCTGTTATTAAAAAGCTAAGAGAATCAAAACAGAAATTGAACCTCAATGTGAAACTTCTCCCCAATCAGAAATAATAAACAGACATACTGTTTACGCATGAGCTGTCAATTAAGAGAGCGAACTTATGATTAAAGAGCAGAGCCGATAAGACCTTCATCTTCATATCAAAATTGTGATTTTTTTTTTCCGGTTACCTTCCGTTTCGAGGTCTGTGTCGTAGTCACTGTCACTGGAAGCCATATCTGAGGCTTGCGAGGTCATTTGTTCATTTTCTGTTCCCATGAAAGTTCCGTGTTTTATGAAAAATCCATTATTGCCTTCGCTCGCCTCAACCGCTTCTTCATCTTCGTTTTCTTCTGTCAATACATCAGCCTGAATGAAAACGCAGCAATACACATGGATTTGAGTTAATAAAATTTCCCTCTAAAAATACGCTAAATTCAATTGCATTTAGGTTTAACCTTGATGCTAAATTGATCACTATCTTTAAAACTGTCAGTTGGAGACTCAGAAAATGCTTTTAATTCAGCTGCCGACATTTTTCCGCGTATACTTTTGTTGTTCTTTTGTCTTCGTGTCTCCTAGGAAGATGTGCTGTTCAAACTTGACATCCGCGCTGGACAGTTGGAGTTGCTATGGAAACGGAAAATCTCCAATCATGACGCTGCTCGGTGATCACGCGTGAAAAAGCGCGAGCTGTTTTGGCGCCAAATTCAAGCCTCGAGCACAAAAAGACAAATTTAATTATAAGTTCCGAAATATGGAGAAGAACATGGGAACATATCGGTATGTCTTAATTTTTCACGGTCCTTTTCCAAATTCGGTTTCTTTTGATGACAAATATCAATAAAAGCAGTAAAAAAAGAGCCACTTCTTTTGAATTAAAAAAGACCCTACCAAAATGCACGACTTATTGATGAACAAAAGTGCACTCAAAATGGAAATATAGTTTTCAAGGTATGATCTTTTTAATAACGGAAAAAAAGGTTTTTGGGGGGTTTTAGATACACAGAATTATAATAGGACAAGTCCAGTTTTTGTTTCTTTCTCTTTAATCAAATTTACCTTTTAATGTTGTATTGTTTTCATTAGATCTTCAGCATCTCATATTCATTTCTACTTTTTTGCAATCTTTTTGCCAGAAAACTAAAGTTCTTTTAAAAAATAGTACTATCAACATTAATTAGGTCTTTTATTCAAATTTTACTTTCTTTGTTCAAAAGTAACCAACAACAATGGCTTTGTTTTACATCTGTACAGTCAATAAAGTGAGTTCTGAGATTGCTATAACTTCAGCTGGTCACAGAAGAAGTTAATTTAATGAATCTTTCACAAAAGAAAACATGCTAAGTCACCAATAACCATTTCAATTTCATTCGCTACCAATAGGGTGCCATGAATATTCACGAAAAGAGAGATTAAAGATAACCAGACTCTTCCAAAGTTTATGGTTCACGATTCTTTAAGATAAACTTAACGTTCTCCAATATTTTTTATAGCTGGTTGAACATAGCAGACATGTAGGTGACTGTCCTTTACTCTATTCCTTCACGCATAGCTTCACATCGTCAGAATGCGCACATCTTCTGACTTGTAATTCCGACACGTCTTTCGAAGAGGTGACATCTCGTAGACCACACGAGAATGTTCTCAAACCACCCTGTCTGCCTATACTCTTGGTGCTGAAATGGAAGAAGAAAATGTTGATGAGCTCCAGCCTAACAAACTATCTTTCCTGTGCCCTAATTACAAATAAGTTCTTAAAAATTTCAACGTGAATAATCCCTTTAAAATTGATCAGAGGGCAGAGCTCCCAAGTTACATATTTTGTAAAACGTTCAACCTATCACATTTGGTAAGAGACACCTAAGGACGGCATTAAAGGATCATAAGAAACAAATGTTACCTCCATATGCATCAGGCATTCTTTCAATTGTGTACCTAAAATTGAACAAAATTAGATTAAATCTCACAGTTAGGGGAGCTGTGACACTAACTCTCCACGTACTGTGCACACGCTGCCCATATATTTTCTATCTTTGTTTCAACCCTCCCCTCGGTTTTTTTAACTCACATGTGAATGTTGGTTTTTAAGATAAAATAACATACAGGCACAATATGCACAAGATGTCCAAATGAGCATGATGCAAGCACTTTCATCTTACAATCTAAAAGCTGCAAACTCTCCAACTTTCTCTCCCCCATAGCTTAGCATTCTGCAATCTCATTCTGCAATCTTTTATCACAAGGCATTTATAGCATGTACAAGAAGTACAAAGAAAAATTACACGCAATTAATTTTCAAAAAAACAATTTGACTAACTTGTGTTGAGAAATGTACATGATGGGGACTCCAGGAACCTTACGTATCCTTCTTTTCAGATCTCTGTCGCATGTGGCCACAATATAACACTTGTGCTGAAAAAATATTCATGTCACAGAATGGGCAATTTACGTTAAGTATCCTCCAGCAAATGTGAAATTATAGTAGCCCTAATCAAGTCTTTCCTCAATAATCCTATCATACCAGTAATTATATCATGTTTCAAAAGATACTAAATACACATGCTCTGAGAGAAATTGATATAAATTGAGTGCAGGCTTGTTTTAAAATTTCAGATATTCAGTTACAAGCATAAACCTGAAATAAAGGAGCTTGAAATAAGGCACTTTACTTCTGTGAGTAATCAAAAAGGAATTTCTCCACAGGATTGCATTATATTCAAATGTATTGGCAACAAAGATTCAACTAACTATCAGAATGAAAATTTCCAAGGCAGGGCAGAGGATTGATATTTAAAACGCACATGTACATCTTGGTAGACAAAAGGTTACATCATTGTCTAAATGTACACCCTGTACAAACAATCAAGGAACCTTAGACAAACTTTATTTAGGCCAATACATGATGCAAATACATGATGTCCAGCAAGTACATATTAACTTGAAAATGATGGTTCTCCATGGTAATTCAGTGATGCAGAAGGAATCATTCTATTCATAACCCAGTGCAAATCATCATTATTACCAATATTGACTTTAACTTTCCAAAATGACATCCTAAGATGGTCAAGTCTTTGCCACAGGAAGTATCAATAGAAGACCAAAAACTACCTTTTCATAAGCAATACAGCCTTGAAAAAGAAAACAAGTGCAAGATATGTTGAAATTAAAACAAAAAAGGCATGAGTAACCTTACCTGTTGTATTCTGTTTACTATGCAGTTATCAGCATAAGTTCCTTTGTGCATACAAGGCAAGTGTTCAAAACGAGGATCCTTGGCCATTCTGGGGAAAACAAAAGTCATTTTTTGTTTTAGTTGCCTGGATAGAAGCACAAATAATATTCTTATAATTGCCAGGGTAAAGACACGTATACATGTATGGCACATACTATTTGGTATTACATATTGTTTTCTTTGAAACTGCTGGCATCTTTGCATAACAGATGTGACAACTTTTCATATATCACTTTTTTTTCTTCCTGGAATTGGAATTACAGATTGAACTTTGAAATGGAATACTGGGTGCTGTTGTTGGAATGACAGTGAGTTCTTCCTTGAATTTATTTTTTAAAATAAAAAGCTTAAGAGTTACAGAAAGAATACAACAGTGTGCATGAGACAACTAAACCATGGGCAATCCCCTTTTTGGCAAAGTCTGTCGCACAAGTGATAAAAACAAATCAGCAAGAAAATTTTGATCTTAGCGCAACACACAGGATTACTCTTTGTGCACCTCACTCCCAGAGTTCGAAACAACCCACTTACATCCATTTTGTTGTCTTTCACCAAGTCTTTTTTTCAACTCATGCATATGATATTGCTGAAAAGGGGGAGATTACTCATGGATTATGAAACAACAACATTCATGTAGATGTCAGAAACAATGTAACTTTACCTGAGTGCCACTCTATACTTTGGACCCAGTTTTTCTAACTCTGCCATTACACAGTCAGTAATGCATGGAACACCTGAATAAAATTTAAAAAATATGATCTATATCATAACATTCCAATATGCTGTGAGGGAAAATGTACAAAGTCAAATAAATGGTGGATATACATGTAGTGTTTCTCTCTGACACAATTGAACAGGTATGATATAAGAGCATGTTACTTACAATCAAAGAGGAAAATGAGATACATTTGAAAACTGCACATGTACAAGTACATCAATCAATTCAGTGATGCAAAGGAATCATTGACTCATAACCCAGTGCAAATCATCATCATTGTCCTTATACAATGTACAGCCACACACATTTTTTAAGTTCATTTTATAGTATGGAATTTCATTTTTTTCCTTTCATGTCCAGCTTACAAACCTTTTGTTACATGCATATAGCTTCCAAAATTCACAGAACTCTTCTTTACCAAAATCAAACAATGATGAAAATTGAAATATAAAAGCAGTAAAGCTGTATTAACAAATTTAGACAGCATTTGCTTTGACTGAAACCTGACAAAAAATGAAATCTCTGCTGAAAGCTAGAGACTCCAAGCTGCTAATAGCAGAATCCAAGAAAAGGAACCAATATAGCTGTGGTTGCTACCCATCCTTTTCACTTTTCAACCCTTTCAAACTGATGCTAGAAGTTGATTGCCTTCACCAACTGTGATCTTGATCTATATTTTCTATTACTTTTGCTTCTAGAGTAGAGGGACTATAGTGTTGTTTTTTTTTCATGGACAAGAAAACATTGTTCCTTTTCTATTGTTCCCATTCAAGGAATGAAGGGACTGTTGACTTACATTTTGCATATAGACAATCCATCATAGACTTCACAATCTCCAGTTTATTCTTTATGGAGAAGTTTATAAAATTAGTGTCCACCAGTATATAATATGGAGGTCCAAGTTGAGTGTTGTACTGAAAGAACAAGGCAGATGATGATTGTTCCCTGTCACAGAAAGGAAGAACAAAAAACTACTGTAAATTGCATTCTACTAATTGATTGATTGATCCCTATCAATGTTCATGAAATGGTATAAGAGGGATTGGCATCTAATTTATCCTTAAAAGATCACCCCTGAATCACACCTTCAGGTTCATGAGAATAACTGAAACTATCACCAGTGATACAAAATTCTTCTTATTAGCACCTTAGAAAATGTATAAAAAACAGTATGGAGAATATGCATACTGATATTTGGGTGTAAAGGGTCAACAAACAAATCAAAGATTAAAGTATAATTATAAGAAACTAATACCTAGACCCTATAGCTATATGTAAAGCAGTCCTTAAAGAGATTGCTATTAGGAACAGTGACTGACTTTTTGACTACGGTAAATCATACGGTGACGCGCAGTTCATTTCAAGGTTAGTGTTGTTCAGACAAAAAAACCAACTGAACAGCTGTTTGAATGAAGATTCTGACGATGTCATCCACTCGACTAACTATGTCTAAAAATCAGTCTCTATCACAGACCACAGTTTTTCTCAGGACTTCCCTCGTACAAGAAAGGAAAGTTACTAAGTTGCTCCGGAAACTTTAAGACTGAATGTAACCCCTGAGTTCAAACCGATCATTTACTTCTGATATATAATCTACATACACGTGGCGAGTTTGCTCGTCTTCTTTCTTCTTCCTTTTCGCTTCTTCTTTTTCTTGATTTTCTTTTCTAGGACAAAAATGATATCAAATCCAAGTTAGCCATGAGTAGATACTCAGCACAGAAACTGTAAGCACAGATATCGTCCCATAAAACAGAGTTGAAACACACATGGTGTAGATAATTACATTCTCATATCCTTCGGTGAAATCATTCGTTTCACCGCAGCAAACTTCTTCGTCTTCTTCATTTTACCCTGATGTAAATAAGATCAGATCAGAACAGAAATTTTCAAGAATTTATGCAATAAAACCAACGATCCACGCCACGGACACGGTTTACTTTACCATGTTGAGATTGAAGGAAGAGGTTTCTGCTCAAAATGGCCACCAACGTCCGTGCGACTCGCTTCTTGGAAGTCCTGGGTCTAATAAGCTAACCAGCAGATCAAAATGCATGGAACGCCTGGTTGATTAGGACGTCTACGATTGCACAGGCAAGAAGGGATAAGATGCAACTAAGAAGCATATATAGTATATAAATACAAAAACTGCGTCAGCTATAAACAGAACTCATCATCATCGTATCGACATGGCCTCAAAGCGAGCAGGTGGAGTTATTTTTGACCACAAGGCATGGCTTTCAGAATTCCGATCTTCCAAAAATTTTAGAGAACTTAGATTGGAAATAATGCAACAAACCCTCAAAGCATGTGAAAGCTTCAAATACACTTTGGAAGACGGTTCTGAGGTCGTTTTTTCAAATTACGAAAGTGTCTCGAGAGATGCAAGAGAAACTACGCTTTACACTGATGAAGAACCCCCAGGAAGACATGTAAAGGGAGATGAGGATAGTTGTTTTAAAACCGAGGTTATAGTCGTCAATGCAGATTGTCTCGAGGAAGCCATCCGCTTGAAGAATAAGGGATTTAACCCAGCTGTCCTGAACATGGCTTCACCAAAAAGACCGGGTGAGTGGAAAAATTACTTCTAGGTCAAGTGTGGTAATGGTTATGTTTAAGATATATATCAGCTATCGAAATACATTGTATTGACGAATAATCCCTTGACCAGTTTTGTATCAATTGGATACAAATTCTGATTGCCGTTAGCAAACATTGATTTATCAACAGATTGATCCATGAATGGTAAGATACTCGGTAAAATTTCCGCACAGTCCCATCCTATTGTAAAACAAATCTTTTTTCCCAAGGCAATGTATTGTTTTTGTCATTGTTTTCTCTATCCAAGAACTGAACGCATAATGTAGTATGGGGCTGTGCGGAAATTTTACCAGATACTCACCCCTGTCATTCACACTTTAGAGTACACCACTTACCCCCTCTCCACACACAATCATAGTTTTTTTCACAATCTGTCTTCCTCTGTCAAGAGTGGGGGAGGTTTCTTGAAACTTAACCCAGTAAATGTATTTTTATCCTACACACATGTAGGTGCATCACTATATTTACATAGCTTTTCTTATTCTCTTTATTTGTTTGCATCTTTAGGGGGAGGTTACTTATCAGGAGCAGGCGCACAGGAGGAGAACTTGTTCCGTCGTACAAATTATGTGCAACATTTAGCAGACCCAGAAAAAAAATTTGATCCTACAAGAGAGTGGAAATACAGAATTCCAGAGTTCTCATGCATCTACTCAAAAAATGTGTTCATCATAAGAGCATCTGAAGCTGAAGGATATAAATTTCTTGCCAACCCTGTTCCAATGTCCTTTTTGGCCCTACCAGCATACCCCAATCCCACCCTAACAAAAGACAAGAAGAAACTCATTCCATTGATTGCTGAGAACACAAAACGGAAGATACGTTGCTTGTTGTCAGCTGGTCTGTATTATGGTCATGACTCACTGGTTCTCTCAGCTCTTGGTTGTGGAGCATTTAGAAATCCTGCAAGTCACATGGCCCAGCTTTTCAAGGACGTATTGTCGGAAGGCAGATTTGCCAATAGATACAAGCACATTTCTTTTGCCATCCTTGATGATCATAATGCAAGGGGGGATGGGAATTTCAAGCCCTTTCTTGAGGTATTTGCTGACTGCACATAGAAGTCACATCAATTATTTAGAAGATCAAGTCTGAATAAATACTATGACTTTGCAATTTACATTTTAGCTTCAAAACATTACTATTGGCAAATTTAAAATTTCAAGTCCCTGGCTCAGAAATTTGGCTCGAAATCTTAAATTCCAAATCATCTCAATTATTGTTATTCTTTAAACACAATGGAGACAGAATTTTATGAAAATAATTTTTGTTTACTGGTACTCTTCAAACATTTTTTTGACGAAATACAGGTTTTATAACTGTTGTCTATTCCAGAAGTCAGCTTCTGAGGATGAGAAACAGTTGGGAAACTAAGAGGAAAAATGAGGGGACACTAAGGACAGGAAAGGAAGGACCTCCTTATCTTTCCTCCTAAATGTCATTCTAAGAGCCTTGTTAAGGCTAATTCAAACAGTTCTTGTGGATTCTTGACCACCTGTAGCTACCCATTTTGAGAGTTAGTCAAGATAAGAAAATGAACAGATAAATTATGAAACTTAAACTCAACAATTACACCAGATATATGTGACACATCCTTTATTAGTATCACAAAAAGGCAGTGGAAGAATTTAACTTAACAAAGTTGACCATCAACTTAAATATACACAGTCTAACTGTGGTTGGGAAGGTTTGTTTTACAATTAACATATTTGAACAGTTTCAACTTCTAAAATTGTTTAAGTCCAATAAACATACTTAAAACCCCTGTTTCTCATGGAGATGAAATATTTACTAATATATTATGATTGTGGAAAAACTATATATATTAAGTGTCCAGTAGTAAATAAACTTTCTTATAGCATCTTTAGAAAGAAAATAATGCATGGAACCTTAAATAAAAATTTGAATTTGAAATTAAAACCAGGGCTGGTTTATTTAAAACCAAACCTATTCATCCTAACATGAAAAGTAATAAAAAAGTCTCCAATTAGATTTGATCAGTCACTCCACAATGTCATCGATCCCTAACCATTTCACCCCCAAGATGTCATTGTTAATTCTCTTTTCTGTCAGCCATACAATTGTCTTTATGTTAGTTGAGAGAATTTGTTATTGGATCAACCAATCATCCCTAATTGATATTTTTCATTTTTCTCATCACTTTTCTATTTGATATTGTAGTGATAATGTGAGGAGAAATTCTGCCTTGATCACTCATGGGAGTTAAAGGGTTAACTAATACTTGTACATGTACTCATCTGTACCTTTTCATCACAAATAAACACTGATAACAAATAACAATGAACTCAAGCTAAATAAGTTGCTTAGGGGTTAAAGAGGAAGTTAGTAGATATTTATTTTCCTTTGTCACAACCATTGGTATGCACAAATACCCCATCTGTTGATGGGTAAACATCATCATTTTCTGTTGGAGAATTGGGCTCTGACGTAATGCTTGAATCGTCATCGCAGCTTTCCTGAACAGACAGATGAGACTCTGACCTCAACCTGCTACGCCTTTCTGTTGGACACTAAGGAAGACATTGCTATTGATTAATATATTTTTCATATAATATATTTACAAATGAATATGACTTATGAATATGATGAAACATTCATTAAATCAGGTAAGACACAAGTCTGTTTTTCCCTTGGTCTTGCCACACAATACAGGGAACACTAAGTTCTCTAGAGGAGACATGAAGTCTTTAGGAATCAATAACTGATCAGTATGAACTGAGAATTCAGAAATGTTGTCAACATTTTGCACAGAGTAGTGTAGACTTCTACCATGGCCAATTTCACCATAATTTTGTAGTAGTTCAAGTATAATTAACTCCAAAGTGCGATGATACACACTAATTCAAACAACACACCCTTTCTCTAATATTTTGAAATCTATTCTGGGCAGGTGATCTTCTGACTGTTCGAAAACATTGATAGGTCACTTTTAGCTATTTGTTCAAAAGAGAAGCATAACTTTATTTTCTGCATATAACAGATGGTTATTACATAATCCTTGCCTTGTCTTCCCTGCTCCCTTCATAATTTTTCACTTTCCCCTCTCTCTTGATCATTATTGAATCTGCTATGAACAAACAAGATAGAAAAGAAATTGCCACAATTCAACTTACATTCCCAAGGTGATTTGCCGCACCCTCTCTCTGAACCGTCCAGTTTGGATTACCCATCACAACGAGGGTACGCATCAGAACATCTCCCAGTCCATCTGGAACCTCACCCCTTATTTGGTCAAAGTACTCTTTGGTGAATGCAATGTCATGATCATCTTCAGGAACTGTTGAGCGCTGCAATTCATTCACTTTAGTCCCTCTCTGCTCGTATTTTGCAAATTTAACAACTAAAGTGCGTGGATTAGTATGGCCCACCTACACGTGACAGTGGAAAAGAAGAAAAAAGTCACAAGATCAGTTTCAAAATGCCTGATTGACACGGAACTTCCAACAGTACATGTGGGCATTTCAGATAGTAGTTTCATTATCAGCTATTGTAATACAGGTCCATATACATTATTACTGAACCCACTTGTTCTAATGAGACCCACCTGGTAAAAGAACTCCCCAACTGCCAATTTGGTCATAGGAGGAACCAGATGAAGAACTACTTTGCCATTGGGTAAGCAAAGGGGAAACTTCTATAGTGGAAAATATAAAACTGAGTGATCATCACTTTATATTAAAACAAAACTATCATGTAGTTGTGCCGCATGACATAAGAAGTCATGAGGTTATGCTTGTCAGTGTCATATTCATGTAACACATGTGTAGTAAGGGATCATTTGGCTACATGGCTGAGTTTACACAGATTTTTGGTAACTAAATCTCTGTTGAGTTTTCTTATCATCTCACTCATATTTGGACACAGAATGATGCATCATGCTACAGTAGTGTAATTGCCTTAGCAAGGATAGCACTTGAGCTATAGAGCACTATGATTTAGAAAGATCCACCTTTGAGAGCTGCTTTTAAAAAACTTAGAATACCTAAAACAGTCTTTTCTCAATAATATTCATATGTCTTGAACAACCAGTGTCACTCTGGAAACAACTGAACTATACATTTTCATAGCATTAATATTTTAAACTTTGGTAGTACAATGTAATTGCAAGGCTCAGCCCTCACGCACGGCAAATCATTACACTATGTACATTATTTACCATTATTCCAAAGTTCATCCCAACTACAGTGTAAAATAACAAAAAAAAAAATGATTAATTAGAGCAAAAGTTATACTGTGCCTCTTCCTCCAAACTGCTAAGAAGACTTTGTGTGGGATGAACAAAGTGGTCAATGAAGCTATTGACATCATTCCTGTATCTTTCATTTAGAAGATGCTTCAATCCATCCTTTACTTGTGGACTTTTTGGATAGTCACACTTATAGTAGTTGTGGAAAATGTCCACAGTATTACTGATAACATCCTAATAGGGAAAACATTTACACATTTGACAATAAATAAGATACCAAACAAAAGTAATACATTGCAATTATCTTAATTTCATTTAATTTATATTTTTTGGGTTCAGATGCAGCCTATAAAATCACAGCAACCCTAGCCAGTCAGTTTACATGGACCACTATTATAACTTGACTGGCAACAACTCTTTGTTTAACTCTGATGATAACTTCTGCTAGGGTTGTCAGAATGTCATTTGCTACTTAGTAAATCCACAACAGTCTTTCTCAGGACTACTCTCACCCAGACAACCAACATACACAATCAAATTTTTTCCAGACCAAAAAAGTATAGTTAGGCCCTTGTGAGTGAGCTTGGTCTAGTCAGGGGATCAGGTCATTGACAAGTGGATAAACAGAGCTGGACTCTGGACCAAAAGGCTGGGGTTGTAGCCAAAGCTTGGTCACAAAGTTGTTCTTGTTCAGACTGTCCCCAATCTCTCCAAGCAAGGGGGGTTGATAATCTAGGGTCTGAGTAAATTTTCAGGGAAAAAATTTTGCAGGAACCTGATAAAATTGTGGGGGAGAGGAGGTAGGTGCAATGGAATATCATCCTATTTAAGAGGGAGTTGAGCTACACTCTTGGTAGCTTCAAGCAATTCAAACTAGGATAGCTCTCACCAGGATGAACCTTTAATCTTGTAATCATAGCTGAGTGTGGCTAATTTAAACTGGCAGATAAAATCAGAGTGAGTACTGACGTCTTTAACAGGTATTCACTTACAATTAAAGATCTTTTTTTTTATTTTTTTTTTATTTTCATATCTTACGGAGGCTCTGAAGCCCATCTCACAAGCATACCATGTGCCATGACCATGGCAATCACATCTGGTCCACATGACCATTTTAAAGGATCAAGGGGAAATATTGGCCTCTGCCAAATCCTTCTAGACTGGGATAAAGTGCGTGTTGTATCATAAGAGTGGAGACCAAAACAGAAGTTAAACCTTTTCATACAATTAATTTTAAGTTACAGAGCAGCTCAAGTGATCCATTAGTTATTATTTCGAGCCCATTGGTGGAAGTGATCCCCCTCATTCGTTTACGGTGATTACCCATTGCAATTGGTATAGGCTGATGCACTTACGTCCAACGCCGGAGCGACATGCTGAGCCATTGTGTAAGTGGATGTTGCTTGTTGCGTTTCGAGGTTCTGTTGATTCAGGGCTGATGTACTCCTACCAAATTTATAGTAACCTCGGCAAGGAGGATCGACTTCTTCAATACCAGATTCTGCCACAGGAGAGAGATTTGATTAGATATGAAGTCCATTCCTATGCATTTGTAACCATTTGTTTACCTCATTTCCTCTCTCGGAAAGGAGGTATTCAACTTTCGAAATGCCCTGGGCACGAATCGAGCGTGATTTCGAAAGTCTTCCGGGATTTGGAAAGTGAAAACTCTTCAATTTCATTTTCCAGCTGGAAGAGAGAAACGGCTGACATCCAAAGGTATAAGAACCGGAGAGAAAGGTAATTCAATTTCTCTTTCTTTTACTCAAAGCGCTTAAGCATGTTTTAAATATACACAGAACTTGAAATTATCATATCCTTATTATTACTTTGACTAACATCTTTGTTTTCGTCTGCCGCGCAAATGAGACTCTAGGGACTTGCTACTACCGGACAAAGTGACTCGAAGAAAGCTTACTGGTAGAGACGCCATCCTTTCTCATATGCCTCTTCCTTCAAGACTAAAACCACACATTTACATCAACTAAGGTTCCGGTGCACGTCCGTGAAATAACTAATTAAAGTAAAGAAGGATCGACCAAACGCGAAAATGTTTACAGTATTATCCAACTGTACAAAGTAGAGTTCAAATAACGCGTGAATAGAGTACAAATACCCTGCGATATTGTACGGTTATTTGGACAGTTGGTTATTTTGTACTGTAAAAAAAACCTATTTAACTGGTCGGCTGCGCGCCCTACGTTTCTCTCTCCACTTTTCTTTTCCTGCCCTATAAAGAATGAGCAGAAATACTTCGCAAAAAAATGATTGGATGATAAATAACATATTAAACGTTTTGGTTGTAGTATCGCTAAGTAATTTTACTTGTTTTATGTATTTTGACACGCCTTAAAGTCTCGTCAAAGTACGGTACAAGTCGTGAAAATACTCGGCGAGACTACACACCAAAACGTGTAATAAGATATGTATACGATTAGGTCAGAATACCTTTAATTTTGAAGACACGATTGAATTGACTTTCACCACTGCTACACGAAAATTCCCTTGCCACGTTTGTGCACATATGTTACCATATGAGTAAATTTTATCCTTTAGGTATCTTCTAAGAATCAGTTTTCGCGGAAGTATTCACATATGCGTACCGGAACTCATTAGATGTACGCATCGATTTGCTAAGGTTAGTTTAAATTGCGTGACACAACTTCCGGTGAAAGTTGCAACAGGATCTGATGAAAATCATAGGTGGTACGGACCTTGGGAAAGAACAGTGGAACAGAGGGGTCTCGCAAACTTCCGGTCTCATAGATTTTCATGATTAGTTTGCAGATACATGCATAGTGTGCATAGTTTGCATTGTGTACGTATTTTTCCTAAATTTTTTTGACGTTTTGTTTTCTGTAAATCTCGGTGAATGAGTTTGCGTTTATTTTTCAATGCGGAAAGAACAGAAATATGCAATGTTTAAGTCTACCTTGATAACACTACGAGTTTGGCTCTGTGGAAATTGCATCCAAAGGCCAAAGTAACATTTAGTGATCGGGCCTATCCGCTCTACTGGACAGAACTAGAATTTCCCGACAAAATCAAATTAAATTTTGTCATTTCAAATTTTTGTTTCGTCTATTACATCCGCATTAAAAATTTAAAAGCCTTCAGATTCCGTCAGCGCATGATCTGTTCCAAGACCGGCCAGCATAATTTGCCAAAGGATTAGAACTCCAGGATTTATCCTAAGTCGTTTTAAAATTTTAGAATCCCCGAGTTTGTTTATTTAGTCGATTTTCGTCGGTGGTCCGTTTGAAAATTTGTTCGCTTCAGTCAAAATTTTTCTTTTCGAAAAACCATCCGCACTTGTAAAATGTTAGTGATGACGGAAAATTTGTCTAAATAAACAACTTTTTCGCTTGTGAGAAAAGGCCCTTGGAGGAAGAATAGACCAGTTTGCGAGATACATTTATTTCTTTCGTGTTCTGAATATCTGACAGCAAGTCATAGCACTGTTTTTCCCGTTCTGCATTCAACGGCAAATACCGAAGAAAAGGTTTTAAAAAATTTAAATTGGAACGGATAACATGTTTCCACACAAAGAAAAAGGAAGAGTCGAGCCATTGAGTGCTTTGCATCTCTTTTGTTGTAGGTCAAGAATTGCGCATCCAGTTATTGAAATGGAAAAGCAGAAGTCAGATGTTCGCTTACTACTGTCTGAAGAACTCGAAGCCATACGCTCCAAGATTGTAAAAGGAGAGCTCGTGCTCTTTGTTGGCGAGCAAGTATCGACTTTAGTCAGTACGGATAAGCATGACCCCTCATTGGATGACTGGTGGCAAATTCTCAATAATTCTGAGGTAAGAATGTCTACTGCGTAGCCGGAAGTGAGATTATTAGGACATTGGACTCATATCCAGAAATTCATTGAGGTTGGTAATGGCATGGACCAGGGGCTGACATGATCTTAAAATTGCTTGGCCATCAAAAGGCATCCAAAACGTGATGACAGACATGCATAATGTACAAAATTTAGGACTAAAAACTATGCTGGTTTTCTCACCTCGTAGGTGTAAACGGAGTATCTCCGGATGCACTCTCGGGGAAGGAAGGGAGTGTTGAGGAGCCAGCCAAGATGTTATGAATGAATTGCAAGAGTTAATTATCTCTCGTGAGGTATAATCGTTTATTCTCAAAATGAAGTCACTTCCGTTGAAGATCGCGAAGTTTCAGTGGCATAGTACCAGTCGTCTTAAGGCGAAAACGCTACGATGGTAAATTACAGACGACGATACTTAATTACCAGTGAATTTTCCACGATAAATAACCAAAAACCCTTCTTAAATTTTGATTAATTATAACACGTTGCCTAGAGGAAGCTTTGATGTTAACGAGGAGCTCAAAAGAATTCTGCTGGTGGTTTCGCTGCCCATATGAAGGTACAATTTTTCATGTGTCTCTTAATTTGCAGAAAGGCACGAATGCACTTCTCGATCTCGAAGACAAGTTTCTGAGAGATCTTCAGCAGGCACCGTCACGTGTTCACAATGCCTTACGGAATGTTGGGAAGTTTCCTCTTATCATAACCACCAATATGGACGAGTTGCTAGAGCGCTTTCTCTGGAAGACTGGGAACGGTGGCGAGAAACTGCGACTAGACCAGGTTGGTAAAAAAGAAAGACGATTCGACTCAAATGTATCTGTTGCAAAGTATTTGTTTTTCCTGTGTCAAACCTTGTAGAGGTCTTATGATCCAAAAAGTTCTTACAAAAGTGGGATTTTGTTTGCAGCCTTATTTTGATTTTCCCTTATAAAGCTTTACTTTGGGCATTTCTCTGAAACGAATGATACTCTGTTCGTCTCTATATCCCAGACGGTATTTGATGATCTCGCTTCAAACAACTTTGCTGCTGGCTTACAAATCTGGTTAAGAATGTATGAAAGGTTTCGCGTTTGAGAATTATTTGCAGCCAGGCTTATATCCTAACATTTAAGATGGATTCTTTTTGCCATAGCTTTCTAGATAGTTGCCCATTTCCCGTTAAATATCAACCTAGACGAAAAAAGGAAAAGGCCCTGTATGATAGAACGAACGTGCAAAGTGAGAAGGGGAGGAACTAATAGGCTTTCGTGCCACTTGGTGCCATTCGACGGGTTATTCAACTACTTTACTTACTGTCTTCCAGATTTCCTGTCTCTCCCAGTCCTGGCCAGATCTACGTAGAGATTTGATCATCAAGTGTTTTGGGGATTGTGGTTTTAACGTGCGGGCGTTGGTAAGTATCAGGCATTTAATGTCCCATTCGTTGGTCGTTTGCCACTTCAAGATGTCGTAGTCATAATACATCGCGGAGTGCGCAGACATTCAACCAAGTAGCACTGAAAACCCATAGAGCTGTTATTAAATTCAAACAGTAGCAAAATTATTTTGGTGCTTTTCTTCTTGCGCTGCTGCCTTTGATTACTCTCAATTATTGATGTACCTATAATGCTGAATTTGCTTTTCCTCATTTTGATTGA
Organism: Pocillopora damicornis; assembly: GCF_964200805.1. Taxonomy (NCBI): domain Eukaryota; kingdom Metazoa; phylum Cnidaria; class Anthozoa; order Scleractinia; family Pocilloporidae; genus Pocillopora; species Pocillopora damicornis. The sequence continues at coordinate 4,777,247 of NC_142676.1, forward strand.
TTATTTTCAGCCAAGTAGCAAGAAGTACTTTGAAGACTTCTGCACCACTCTTGAAGGTCCTGAAGTGGAATTAATGCAGCAAATATTTAATGAGAGATCTGTGCTGTTTCTTGGCTGTGATCCCGAGCGCCCAGAGTACAAGAATTTCTTCCAAAAATTTGCAGTTAATGCCAAGGTAGACAGCTGTTGAAATTTGCAAGAGCTCGTGGTGGTTTTCTTTACTTGCGTGTTTACTTTACATCAAATTTCCTTCGAAATCGATATGTTTGTCGTTATTCTCCGTTCTTTCTACAGTTTAAACATTACAAGTTTGAGTATTACCAGGACTCAGACCTTCATAAAAATGGAAATCTCCTAACGTTAAAGGCAAACATACAACCCTGGGAATTCGTGCAGTTCTTGAGTACAGGAACTATCCAAGCCGAAATACAACCAGGACAGGTAATATAAACTGGATGCATTTGATGAAAAACTCTCCACTGTTGAAGTCATCCAAAAACCAAATAACAAAACATTGACGCTGACGCACCTGTTGGTAGAGCAAGCTTATTTTGACCCATGCACCCAACCATCAGTCACCTTTTTTCGGGGCGCTTCGCTATAACCTCTTTTTCAGTTTTATTTAAGTGTTTTATTACCTTTTTCTTCCTACAGGTGTACGAAAGATCCTACCTGCGGACCCAGAGGGAAGAATATCTCAAGCAACAGCTCGCACTGGAGATAAAGGCCTCGGAGATAATATTTCACACCATTAATATAACAAACGCATTGTCGCCTGACGAGTACTTTGAAAAGATTTCACGTCCCACCATACAAGACATATTCGCGAAAGATCCCTTTGGTGAGTTGCCGTTTTATTGGTGCGAACTAAGTTCAATTTCAAAATAGAGTTAAAACTTTAAGTCTGTATGCGTGTACGTATGTAGGTATGCATGAGTATATGTGTGTATACTTAATTGACCACCCCCCCCCCCCCGTGGGGCTTTTTAGGGACAATAAGAGTAAATGAGTGAATAATGAGTGAAACAATGAATGAACGTGACCATCTGGTAGGAGGCAGACGAGGTGCTTTATGAAAAGCACAGCCAAGGAGTTGAGGTCCAGGCAAGTGGGAAAGATTTCAGGGAGTAGCTGAGAGGAGGGCTTTGACCTGCAACCACCAGATTACAAGCCCAACGCCCTGACCATCCGTTCACACTGTCCTAAAGTCCATTCTTGGTTTAGTGTTTTTGCCTTTGTGGTAGTTATAATGGGATATCTGAAAGAGGTAAAGAAAGACAAGGAAGCTGACAGATATAGTGAGATGAAGGATGGACAGAGAGATCCTCCCAATTCCTTTTCACGCGGCTGCATGGCCTAAAATTCCTTTATTTCATATCTAGGCGTTTACTCTGAGGAGAAGGTTCAGCGGACGTTGGATGCAATGAAAGGAAGGCGTGACAATCTAATAAAGGTGAGTAAATATTGTGATGGTCGTTAAACAATCTTTCCTTTGATGCATGGAAGTTTACTAAGGAGGGTCTATCTCTATGATCACAGCTTATAACTGAATCAAAAACCAGCGTCACTGCCTTGTTCTTCTACCACGGAGTGAAGAACGAGATAGGAGGATGGAAGCAAGTAGAGAAGGTACCTGCTCCTTCTGACAAGGAAAAAGAGAAAATCCTGCAAAAGTGCAAGATTTCCATCAGTAAATACGCAAAGGCCGTTCTACTTTGTAAGTCGTTCATGCGAAGTAATAGCACCTTGGAAATTCTCATTGTTGGTGATGAGGAAACGTACCAAGTGCAGGAGGTCGAGAAGGAAACCTTTGCTCTCATCCGCCTCAGAGGTTGGTTATTTATTTAAGCCCTATCTGCTTAGCCGGAGCCCAAAATACGATGACATGCTTCTTTTTTGTGACCTGAAAAGTCACTTTAAAGCACTGCCTAAAACTGAATAGCTGGGATTATGATAGCTCATGGAAATACATGCGTGGGTATATATTCCGATATCATTAAAGAGAATAAAATCGACTAACAGCTGAATGGAAAGTTATCTCTCTTAAGACAGAAAAAACCATGAATATATATATGCTGTCATAATAATGTCAGTGATTTCGCTGTACCTATTGACCAGGTTGGGCCAGGCCCACTGGTGAAATAAGTAAGTTTAACATTGCAAAGGTTTTGTGTCTCAGTATTTGTTAAAATGAAAGTATGTTTTTGCATAAAAATGGAAAAAATTGTTTAAAATGTGTTATACCATTTGAATGCTCTCAATTTAGAGCAGTACGGCATTGTGTCTTAAAGGTTTGAGGTAAAGGATAGATGTTAATGGCTAACGTCTTCATAGTTTTCTTTCGTTCGCTTTTCTCGTTGATTGTTTGTTTCCGTATTTTCTTTCTCCTATGGCACAGGAGGAACAGATGAAGCTATTTGCTACGCTGAAACAGCCTCATCTCCTGAAGATAGAAAATTCGCCGCTCAACTCATTAACATAAACGGGGATGAGGTGTTGAATAAACGAAAGGTGTACGAGAGAAGCCGTGCAAACGCCTGGAACAACGAAGATTCCATTCTGAAACTCGCCACAGCAATTATGAAAGAAAACGCACAGATGAAAGAAAAATTCAACATTGATGCAATTGAAGTATGTGGCTTCATCTTCATGCTCCTAAACATTATGATCAGAGTTTGGTAACACCCTTGTATGCAGTTAACAGGTTTACTTTATACGTCAATGAATTTAGATCGGGGCTAAATTGTTCGATTTCCTGACGAGATTACCATTAGATTTGAATGCTGGCCAGGGCAACATATCAATTGCCTGGGCTTCGAAGAACCCGGTGCAAATGAGCGTATTTCATGAAATAACTCACTTTTCATGAGGTTACATGTTACTGACTGGGCTATGTTGTATGTGCGTATTGTTGAGAGAAGATGTTCAACAGTATTGTCGTTGTGCATGGACAATTAGCGTTAAAAAGGAAAAAGTCATACATTTAAAATCCATTGTACATTCACCTAATTACACGTTTTGCTATGGTTAGTCTCGGTTGTTCTTTTCCTTTTAGAGGGGCAGTCGAGGCAAAGTATCTACGATTTCTAGACGCTGAAAAAATGGACAATTTTAGAGCAAGATATAGTTATTGGTTATGTTACCACTGGCATAAACAATCTGGGCTCCTTTTTTCAACTGTCTGCTATCATAGCACCTCTTTCCACCAGGAGACCATGAGCGGTTTAAGTTTACCAATACCCTTTCAGTGCTGAATGGCTATATGCAATGGATCTGCTTCCCGGCTGGGGAGTACCAATACTTCTACTCAAGCTCCCAAAAGTTCACCTGACCAATGTTTTCCTTGCTTTTATCTTTACAGAAAAAAGACCTGGAGGCATTAGAAACATTGACTCGCATAAGCCAGAAAGTGATCAGTAAGCTGGACCCAGGCTATCTCGATCCACTAGGTGAAGGCAGCTTTGGCCAGGTTTTCAGAGCGAAGAAGGACGGGGTGGATGTGGCTGTAAAGATCCTGAAGAACATCCAGAGCCGCAAACAAATAGAGGACTTTGAACGAGAAGTGGACACACTGAGGTTAGAATAAAGGTGATCTTTGTAGAAATCTAGCTATATATGGAAAAAGCACGTTGATATGTTACATTAGCTCAACCTCACACCTTACAATGCCACAAGCTGGGTCAAAACATCGAATTTAATTTTTTTTCTGGGCTGAGCGCGGAAAGATATTTTCAGATCAAAGATACTTGCTGAGCACCAACTTTCCAACTGACTGATAAAAAATAAAAGTCCAATCCTTGGTTTCCCCTCATTGTTACAACATGTCCATCCTTAAGCTCTTGAATTGTTAAACTTAATCAGTGATGGCCTACCTGATTAACTTTCTAAACGTATATCTCAACTTAAGCAGATTATTCTTGCAATAATTGTGACCTCAATAAAAGTAATGATGTAGAGTACGCCCGTAGGTTTTTTAAAAAGAAGGCGGTTCGATGCTCTAGCAGACTCGAATCCATCTCTTTTTTTCGCCTTGGTTTGTTTTGGTTTTTTATGTACCTATTCTTGAAATGACACTTTGCTATTATTCTCGCGGTATTAACGCTGGCAAACAGCGCCAGCAAGTGAGGGACGAATTTCACAGCACTTATTTTAATTGATTTATTTTTTCAGGGAGGCAAAGCATCCTAAGATTGTAAAGGTGCTTGAATGCATCTCTATCCAGAATCAGCTGGCAATTGTGATGGAGTTCATGGCGGGAGGAAATCTTAAAGCATATCTGGAGAAAAACCATGGAACCGGACAGGGGAAAGATTTTGCCGTCAGATTCTTAGAGGATATTGGCTCTGCAATTGAGCATCTTCACTCGCTCAATATCATGCATAGAGACGTTAAACCTGAAAACATTTTTGTGAGTGTAATAATTTCACTGTCTCTATCATAGACTGCACTATCTAGAAGTGAAAACATTATATTTATCGAGGTACAAAAAGGCTTTCTCTTAAATGCTGTGTTCGTTACCATCTTATGAAGTCATCTCAAGAAATTGACCAGTATTTTGTTTTCTTTCTTACAATGCGTTGGAGGTAATTTTGCACATCGCATTTTAATCGTCGTGATGTGACTAGTTTAAGTAGGTCTGTTCTTTACGCCATTACTTCGTAGCTGTCAGCTGACCACACAGTACTCAAACTCGGAGACTTTGGTCTTGCTCGCGCAACTGAAGGGACACGTCAAACAAAAACCCAGATTGGCTCGTATCGCTACATGGCGCCTGAAGTGGTCAGCAGTGGGGGACATTACTCCAAGAAAGCTGATGTTCACAGTTTTGGTGAGCCTCGATGATGATATAACGGTGACTTGCTTGCTGTTTTGTTTGCTTGTTTGTCCGCTTTTTGGTAGGAAGTAGAGACAAACCTTTAAAAATAAATTCGACGGAATTGCGATTACATTAGTGTACTTCTGTTTGGTTTTAGTTAAATTTGGCTATCAACTCAGAATAGTTCCGATCCACAAGATATCTGCAATCTTTTACTTTGAATTGATTGTGGTTGGCATCAATTGCAAGATTGTATCATTTGAACAAGCCAGGTAGACCGTTTCGGTTAAAGAACAGAAAGTTTCACGAAGAAGATCAAGGGACAACATTTGGAGAAATTAGTTTTTAAAAATACTCCTTCTTTGAAGTCATTAGGTCTCATGTTAGCAATGCAAAAACGGGATATGTAGTGTAGTTAACAGTTTTTAACGTCAAAAGCTTTTGTTCCAGTCTCAATGAGTTGATATCTATCTTAAGAGATACCTAAACAGTTAAAGCAAGATTCAGTGGGAAAATAACATCAAAGTTGCCTTATCAGTTACTCGTCTGTCCTTCTCCCACTAGGTTTGTGTCTGATTGAAGTGCTGAGTGGTAAGGAAGTGTTTGATAACATACTGCAGCATGAAACGGTGTTCAACAAGAAAATGGCTGGAGAAAATCCGACCATTCCGGTAACTATAGACTGTGAAGAGCCAGAAATTGTTTAGGATTATTGTGGAATCAGAATTATACTAATAAAAGTAAATTGTGTCACTCGTGAAACCTTCAACTGGACTTAATTTTCGTTATTTTCCATCAGAATGAATTTTCATTTAGTACTGCAGGACACTGAATCAATAACTGTTGATAATGGTGTTTAAAATTACAATATGTACGTGATACATCATCATTCTTTGTCGTTTGATTCTTTAGCGAAATCTTCTGTTAACATGGACTCACATTTTTCTTTCAGGGTATTTCTGTTGAAGAATTTGGAGAGGAACTTGCCCTAAAGCTCAAGAAAATTATGGTCGAGTGTCTGAAGCCAGAGAAATCACGTCCCGAGATGCATTTTGTTCTCAACATACTGAGAGGGAAAATATCCACACGCAAAAATTCAGTGGAGCTGTACTGCGTTGGAACTGGGACAGGCACAACAGGTATTGATGCAACGACATGGTTTTGGTCTTCGCGGAGTAGAGTAGATCTACTCTGCTTTACTTATCTATAAGCCATAACGTTGCGACCCAGTCTAGAGAGTAGTGAATTCTTCCCTCATCTCCACCTTTCTGCTCTTATATACTATGACTGTAAACGTATTGTGGCCTTTTATGCCTATCTATTTACTCATGAAAGGCATGTATTAGTACAGAGTACTGGCGGTCCTTTATGTTTGACCCACAAAAAGTTGCCATAGTTCCATGTATTTTGCCTAGTGCACGTTAATCATCATAAAAAGGATATAGTTCATATAATTAGCGACCAATTCCGAGGCTGACGCTGAAGGATGAAATAATGGCGACCACAAACACCACTCAACCCTCCTTACTCCCCATACCTCCATGTTAGGTGTAAAACGTACTCCAAAAGGAAACATAGGAAATAATGAACTGACGTGTACTCATGGCACTATTTCAAACTGATTTCAGCCGTCCTTCATGGCCAGCCAAGCTCCTCTGCAATTGTATTTCACAAAGGGAAACCTTTGCTTATGGCGGATGTTGGAGCCGGTGTCGTCAAAGCTTGTAGGGAGAGACTTGGTCAGTAAAATTCTCTATCCTTCTTCCTTGATTTGTCCGTGCTTTTTTAGACACCCTTTTATTGCATTCCCAGCTTACAACGAGTTCCCAAGGAATGTTTTTATCACACACAACCACCTGGATCATGCTGGTGAACTGCCTTTGCTCTTCGTATTCGAGAGCAAGCGGAGATATTTGGCTGGCGAACCTCGCTTGAGGGTGCTGTCAGGCCCAGAGGTGCAACAAAAACTGAAGACACACAGATTGGACGAGATGCTCAGTCTATATACACCAGTAAGTCATAGGTCACTCTTACACTCTTTCGAGTATGATGCAAACAAAGGTAACTTGCACAAATGGAGTGACATTAATCAAACTGATTATTCTTTGTGACTTTTTTCTTCGGTGAAAAAAAATTATAGGAGAGCTACTTCCTTGTAAAATGTCTAAATGGTTCTGTGTTAGATGTTTCATGCTTGAATCATTCATCAGTGTTATTATTGCAAGAACATGCCTTTTACAAATCCAGTCGCGAACAGAGAACATCAAATACCGACCACAGCGATATCTATCTAAATAAATTGATTCGTTTAAATTCTGTTGTAAGGGTTAAGTAAGTACGTTATAGCCCACTCTCGGAAGGAATTGTGTGTTACATCAGCCAAGTTGAAGCAACGTATGAAACATAGCAGTTTAAACGTGTTTTTCTTGTTCTTCTGTGCAGGAACAAGTTGCAGACTGGCTGGCATGTGAACAAGATGGAAGCCTAACCTACTTGGATGATGATAAACAGTTTTTTATCAAAACTTACAAGACGCTTCATAGCGAAATCTGTTATGGTGGGCTTGAACGTTTATCAGAATAATCGTTTGTGTCGACAAGACAGTAATAGTATGTTTTGATACAAGGTGACTGAAGACATGGAGGTCTAAGTCACGCTTTAGAATCAACGGTTCCCTTTTGAGAAGTGGATTAGGTCATGGTGTTGTACTGTTAGGCAAGACCAGCTTAATTCTCACATCTCCATTCCGGGATAGAATTAAAGTGGAAGGAATTTAAATGTCAGCCGGTGAATTACAAGCGAAATAAGTTTTTATTTTAAAATGTCGCTCACTTCTGATAGTCAAACCCACTTTTCATATTTGATATTTCAAGTCTGAAAGCAGACGAGACTGAGTTTTCACTTTAAGTTCTTTTCCATAGGATTTGTGCTCTACTTCAAAGAGGAACCAATTCTTGGTTACTGCGTAGACTCTGGCTTCAGGGAGGACGTGTTCGAGTTCTTCTTCCAGGCCTCCACCGTGATTGTTGATGCGAGGGACAAGGGCACTGAGGAACACGCTTCGGTGGGTACTTAATTTTCAGGCGTACAAAATAAAGTTATAATTTTGTAAATAGAAACCGTGAAACGGCAAAAATTTAGTTATGTATACACTGGTCTGTTCTTAACTGAAAACTCTCAACCTGAACAACATGGATCTTGTACAGTTAAGTTGGAGAACTTTAATACAAAGCCGTATAACCGATGTAAGCAGAATCTGTAGAAATCGTTCAAGGTATGTCTTTAGATTTAGTTGTTGCTCTTAGTTTAGGCCGCTCAGCGGCGCAACTGATGCAATTAAGGAGATAAGAGAATAAATCACGTTCCCATCAGTTACCTTGTTGTGCTCGCGTATGCTAGGTTTGTGCTTGAGGAGGGACCAACTTCAAGAGGTCTTTGAGCTTACTTATCCACCGACTTCCATTAACCAATTCTCTCTTGTTTTAGTTTGCAGAGGTTGTTGAATACGTTCAGAGAATTCAGGTGAGCGACTTTTAGCTTTTTAACTTTTTTTTGTTTTGTTCTGTTTCTAAGTTACGTAAGCTTTTAATGTTTACACAACAATAGTATTTTACCAGTGCGTCTTAGTGTCAACGAAGATATTTTTTTTCATATTTGCCTCACTCTTCGTCAAAACATTTAAAATAAAACCGTACCTTGATTTGAACCGATTAAACTTCACTAGTTTGCTCCAAAAATAGTCGTGATACTGGGTACAAGGATGAGACGAATCTTATCCTGAGGCGTGGTGGTGAAGACGTGTTGCAGTATCATATTTGCGAGTCTTGTCCAGAACAACTCGTGATATATTGTGCCGTGTCGACTGATACTTTGACTCCACGATTGAGAGAAAATGTAAAATTACCTTCAGTTTGAAGTAAAGTCTCATTTTTGCTCAGTGACTCTGAACACTTTGAACCATGACTCTATCTTTATGAATTCTTCAAAAGTGTGAAAACCAGAATAAATTCGCTACATATGCGAAAGGTTTCCTGAGGCACAACCTGGTACTACTTTGTCGACTAAATTGTACGCAATTCCCGTCGATTTCTGAGATGTAAAACTAGTCGATCATTTCCCTTTGTGCTAGCCTCCGAGTTGGACGGTCCAAATGGACGATTCCAGCGGTGGTGCTGGAAGAAACTAGGTTATGTCTATATCCAATATTCGCTTTCTCAACAAAATCCTAAGTACCGGTAAAAGGTTTGGAATGTGGCGTGACAACTGAAAACCGAGAGAGGCATATTATCTCTTATCGATACTAACTACCAACACATCCACATTAGCTACCTTCAAGTAGAAAGTTTGTAGTTAGGCTGTGACTGTGTTGACCATTCCCCGACTCTAAACATTATCTTCTATTTTTTGCAGCCTTCAGACACCAAGGTGTACATAACTGGATACGGTGTCGACGCAGAGTACCCGGAGGAAGGACTGACAGGAGTAGAACAACTGCGAGCGGATCAATACATCACACTCTGGGATGAAGAAACCAGTGGCCGTTAGTTCTAAAAACCAAATCAAGTTCCTCTAGGATGAATAACAAGCGCTCCCATTTTAAATGAAGTTTACCAAAAATCTCATTTCATGCTCTTTAATAATAGGGAGACCGTATTTATTTTAGTGAAGTCTTTAATTTGTTATGATTAGAGATATATTTGTATATTTCCGGTCGGTTTTTGGATGTGAAATTTAAAGCCAAATCACAATCGTTAACTTTGAGAAAACCACAAGATATGAAAAGGAAGACCGAAGAATAAAGAAAGAACGGGAGTGGATTTTGGTGGAGATCAGTGGATGAGGATAATAAACGAAGAACTTTTAAAATGGTTTGAGAATAGTAAAACGAATTGATTCAACGTTTCGTAGTCATCCTGATGTCACCTTCGAGAAAGCAAACGGAAAGAAACTAATTGTATGGTGCAAAAAATGAAAATTTAAAGTTAGTGTTCAGCCAATAAAATGTAACACTTTAAATGTAAAATCCACCGCTCGCTGATCATGGTAATCAAAGTAAATGTTAAACCCTCTGCTGCTAACAGAAGGTTATGTGCTGTTTTCGTTGACCCCTGTTTGTGGACTAAATATCACCGCTAATTTCCATCCAGCCAAGCTTGCCTTTCTATTCGTGGATTAAAAAATCGATAGAATCTTCAAAGTCACATACTGCTGGAAAATCGCTAATGTTGAACTGAAAAAGAAAACTGACGCTGAGTTGAGCTGAAAGTAAGGGTAAAATAGTTTGTTGATCGAGGCTTTGGTAGGAATATTGAAGGCAAGCGAGAGGGCGTTTGGTTGTTACCGGATGCCGCTAGCACATTATTTATTGGTACTCCATGTAATTCAATCTACTTCCGGGACTCCCTGAGCTTATCAATTTACTGGATACGAGTGAAATCGTCCTATGCTTCGCAATAAACATTCGAAGGTAAGGATGTAAAATGCTCATAACTAGTGATAATTTTTCTCTTTGTAACATTCAGTTGATGATATCTACTTTGCGAACGATTAATCAGTAGCAAACTGAGTAAATGTATTTCACAAATAACACGAGCGTTTCGTGACGATGATTCGTGGGGAAAATATTATTAGACCGTGTCTCATATCATGAAGTTAAGTTTTGTAGGAAAGGTAGATTGCAGCCTACCGATTGCACGAATATTCCGAATAATTCGATTTTGGGGTTTCCGATTATTGCCGAACGGTAAGCATGAAGGAAAACAAGAAGCAAACCATCGCCAAACTATATACTACTGTTGAACGACCATTACATAAATAAAGTGGTCAAGTCTTGTCTCATGACCTTACAGGATATCACAATTAGTTACTGCTCAAAAATGATGCAGTATATCTGATTGTAACATAAGAATTTCGAGTTCTTGACTGCTAAAATTTAAATGTCGGTGACAAAGCAATTTCTTACCCTCTGTCTGGTTTGTTGTATGAGCATACAGAATAGGTTCTTATTGTATTCACAGACATTGTTTTTTTATTTTTCATCTAACTCGTATTGTTTGCGGTGTATAGCTTAGAGCTACAAAACGGCGTTATCATCAGGATCTTCGCCTTTAATGGTTCAATAATCTCAATTCATTGAAGTTTCTAAGAACATAACAATTGAACGAAGCTTTGGATTGTTTCCCACGCTCAGGCTACGGATGAATTCATCGCGATTCCTGGAACTGTGCAGACTAAATATAACTTTGAAAATTTCCGAGAAACGGAAAATTCCTGCATGGAATTAAAAAAATATATATATATATATATTACGCTAGAAAAGGAAAGGGCTGCGTTGAGCTTTGCAAATTGATTGACAAAGACCCAACGCTTTTATTAAAGTTACAGCGCTCTGTCCTCTGCTTATTTCTTAACTATAGTAAGAATGGTTACACATACATTAGGACTTTTTAACAATATAACATGGGGATCAATCAAATATTAAAAAGGGAAGATAATTTAAGTAATAGAAAGGCGTAGTTTACAAATTGCAAGAGCCGACATTTCTTGATCAGTGGGAAATCCATGCTGAATGGCACAATAATTTTATCTTCTTCACTACCGTTAAATATATACATGCGCCAAAACTATAAATAACCAAAGTAGATTTGTAAAAATTACAATCTGTCTGACTTAGCACTTTTGATTGAAGGCGGCTCAACATGGCTTCCTTCTTCCCAAACATCGATATTCTTTTAAGGGTTTTAGTTTTCAACGCTTGGGTGCAGGGAAAAGGAGAGGGAAAGCCACCTACGTAAAAAAAAACACCTGACTAAACTTGAAAGTCAAACCACCTTTGTGGAAAATTGAGGAAAACTGCTGATATGATTGGTTTTGCCTCTTACAAATAACTTGCCATTGGTATACCTAACTTTGTTTCTGAAATGGTCTGCTTGAAAGAGGGTTTCATATCTCTGATCAAAAAAGCCTTCTTTTCCAATCTGCACTCGATATCACAAATCTCTCTGACACATAAAAGGCAGGTAAACATATATTTTATTCAGATGATTGGAAAAGAAATGTGAAACGTAGTTGATTTATTAGTGCTCTCTGTTCACAGAGAGCATGTCTTTAGGAAATGTAAACAGACTTATAAGAATTTTTTCTTCTTTTCAATTTTTGCTCAAGGAGTTCTAGGAAAACTATACAGGCAGTTCTAGACATGGCTACACCTGGAGAGGCGAGGCCTGATGTACGTTGTCTTTTGTCTGAGGAACTCGATGTCATTCGTTCCAAAATTGTCCAAGAAAAACTTGTGCTATTCATCGGAGAACAAATGTCGACATTAGCTAGTACGGGAGATCCTCGTCCATCTCTGGATGATTGGTGGAAAACTGTCAGTCATACTGAGGTAAGACCGTGTCGGGGAGGGACTCAGAGTTTAAGCGCTGATCGCTAGCCGTTTAAATCACCAATATCCCTACGACAACGCTTAAATCACATGATTGCAAAACGTCAAGTTTCACACGACCTGAGTCGCGCTTTAACGCTGTACAAGTCCGTAAAAGTTTCTCCCTTGATGCTGAACTGGAAAGCTTTTTTCTTTACTTTAACTCTTCAATGTCCTTTGTTTAGAAATTCAAGAAGCTTGAATATGGGGTCTTACAATTTTGAGTTCCTAATTGTGGCTAAGTAGGATTTGTAATGAAATACACCCAACTTTAAGAGTTGAGGTAGAAAGGTTCTTATGTACTTCGTATGTCGAAGCTGTGATTTAGATTGCGGTATGCTCACTGTAGCCGAAACCGGGTCACGGATTCGTGGTAAATAGGGTTTGTTGGGAGATATTTTAATGTAAACTTCTGAGGCAAATGACCTCTTTAAACAATGATAATTATAGTGCTATTTTATAATTTGTAGTCGTAGTGCACAGCTCCTTAGGAGAGAACTTCTTAGTGTTGATGGATACATTGAAAAAATAAGTTTTCATTCATTCATTGAATTTTTTAACGAACTAAATCAGTAGTGTTTCTTTTTAATCGATGATTCCAGAAAGGCGCTTTAGTGGCTTGCCGGACGTTAGTTTAGGAAAAAGCTGATTTCTTTTCACAACATATCGTTTATCTCAAAAAATATCTGTTACTCAATTCAGGCATAAGGTTTGTGTGATTTCAGCACCGACTTAGACTACTGATTGTAAGTTCATCATCCTACGTATTTCTTGAGAAAGTTTCAAAACTATAGATTCTACTTAATTTAAAGGAAGGCGTTGGACCAATCATGGTGGACGCACACTTCCTGGGAAACATCGACGAGGCTCCGTCACGTGTTCACAATGCCTTGCGAAATGTCGGGAAATTTCCTCTCATTATTACCACCAACATGGACGACCTGTTAGAGCGTTTTATCTGGATGAGTGGGAATGGTGGCGAGACACTGCAATTGGACCAGGTTGGTGTAGAAGTTGAACTTCTGAGCATTTCCGAACCCTGATTCATCCTCCGTTCGCCAAAACCTATCGAAGAGCGCTATTCTTTAGAGTGATTCTGTTGAGTTAATGGATTCCTGAACATCCCCTCCCAAAAAAGAGTGGAGTAGAACTTATAGGTTTCTTAGCTAAACTCAGAGCAATCTGAGTAGTTGTTCGGTTACATGTCAGTTGTGTTTGCTGAAAATGCGAGGAATGGGGCGATAGTTTCTTTAGATGGTTTGAAAGAGTTGATAGATGGCCTAACATGAATTAAATAGAGTTTTGAAACGCATTATGATTGATGTAAGATGATGAAAAAAATGTTACTTTTGATGAAATCTTTACTTTTATTTCCAAAGTTATGAAAAAGTGGTTCTTGAATGACCTTTATTTACTTTTGTTTTTCGAGTTTTTCTTTGAAAGTTTATATTTTTACATATTTTTATTTGGTTTAAGATTTCCAGTCTCTCCCAAAAATGGCCTCATCTGCAGGAAGATCTGATCATAAAGTGCCTTGGGGACAATGATGTTACTGCACGGACGTTGGTAAGTATATAATCTCGCAGTTATATCCAACTTCACCTGACCAAACGTATTAACCATTTTAACCTTTAACTTCATTGACTACAGATTTGTTTCCTTTGAATTTGCCCTTCAATGTCTTAATGTTCATTATACGCATTACTGTATTTTGAAATTGCTGTTAGTGGTTAATGCTTTCAATCTTTACCTAATCCAATTTCAGTCAAGAAGGATGAAATACTTCGAGGGCTTTTGCAACACCCTGGAAAGCCCAGAAGTGGAAATGATGCAGCAAATCTTCAATGAAAGATCTGTCTTGTTTCTTGGATGTGATCCCGAGCGCCCGGAATACAAGAACTTCTTTGAAAAGTTTGCTGTTCACTCAAAGGTTCTTTTTTTTTTTAATATACATACGTGTTTTAATAATTTTATTGCACCGTTGAGATTTTCTATTGCGCTTTTCTTGTTTTCAAAGAGAGTCATTTAGAGTTTATTACTGATACAAGTATCTTCTTTCGGTCTTTTGACAGATGAAGCATTATACTTTCGAGACTTCCAATGACTCAGATCTTGATAAAAAGGGAAATCTTCTGGCTTTAAAGGCAAACATACAGCTTTGGGAATTCGTACAGTTCTTAAGTACAGGAGAAATTATAGAAGAAATAAAAGAAGGAAAGGTAAGCTGCAAATGTGTCGGTTCCCCTTTCAGTTATTCGCTCTTTAGCACACTCACTCCCCCTCACTCACCCGCTCACTCACCCCCTCACTCACTCATCCCCTCACTCACTCACTCACTCACTCACTCACTCACCCCCTCACTCACTCACTCTCGACGGATTGACAGAGATCAAAGTCCGGGTCTTTGGTTCAAGGCTAAAACTTGTTCAAGCCTAGGACTCTTTTGAACATCTTAGTGGAAAAAATGTGTCTTTTGGTAATGATTAGACTGATTAACGTTGCAAAAGTTTATCCCATCAAGTCACGAATATCTTGTCTCACGTGAAATTGTGACATCAATGGCACTTTTGGCAGATATTCTGCTCCTTCTCCGATGTACCAAATGACAAAGCAACAGTAACCCCAATCTTAACGAAGTTCCTCCTCTGAGGAAGTTGTCAAAGTCTTCAACTGTATCAATAACTTTTTCTAAATGAAATTTCCGTAACATAGAAATATGAAAGATCTTACCTGCGGATCCAAAGGGAAGATTACCTTAGGCAACAGCTTGCACTAGAAAACATAGCCTCGGAGATAATATTTCACACGATGAGCATGACAAATGCATTGTCGCCTGACGAGTACTACGAGCAGATGTCTCGTCCCACCATCCAAGATATATTCTCTAAAAACCCCTTTGGTAAGTTGATGTTTTCGCTCAATGCGAAGTATGTAGTGTTTAAGAACAGCCTTCAACTGACGTACTTAGCGAATGATCAACTCCAGGTAAAAGAAAAAAAGGAGAAATTTTGAAGCTGAAAAAAGGAGGGAAGCAATTGAGTGTCGGTTGTAGTTTGAAGATATGAGATTAAGCTGGGCGAGACAAAGGTTCGAAGCGACGATAAAGTGGAAAGGGGAGGATGGAATGACCAGGCAAAGGAAAGTGTGAATCTAAAGTCAACTTTACGGAAATCCAAAGAAAATAAGTCTAACGTAGATCAAAATGGCTTCATCCTTAGGCGTGTACTCCGTCGAGAAGGTTCAGTGGACTTTGGATGCGATGAAAGCAAGGCGTGACAACCTAATTCGGGTCAGTAAAACCAAAATCAAAGTAATCATAACAGCCAATTAGGACTGTTGTGATTAGAACGCAAAGTAAAAAAGGCACACTGTTTGAAGTTTGGAATCTGATTGGTGGAGAGGATGGCAGGTGTTTTATGGATTAATCACGTGGCGGTGTTAAGCAAACGCAAAGTAACCCTGCTTATTATCTTCACTTCAGCTTATAACAGAATCAAGTACCAAAGTGACTGCTTTGTTCTTTTACCACGGAGTGAAAAAAGAAATAGAAGCATGGAGAACTTTAGAGTGTTCATCCCCTTCATCTGAAGAAGTAAAGCAGAAAATCCTACAACATTGCAAGATTTCCATCAGTAAATACGCAAAAGCTATTCGTCTTTGTAAGTCCTTCATGCGAAGTAACAGCTCCTTGGAAATTCTGATTGTTGGTGATGAAAACTCTTGTCACCAGCAAGAGACTGAGAAGGAAACTTTTGCGCTACTACGCCTGAAAGGTTAGCTTCGTCACTTAACAACCCCACTTTAATGTGTATATTATCCATACTGCTCCTGGTACATTTCCTATGTTACTGACAAGGAGAATTTGTTTGATAATTACGAACTTCTTTATTGTGCGATCATTTTCCTTATTCTCGTGACCGTGCTGTTTCATTTAGCAGTGATGCAGTAGGTGACCCCTATCAAACTAACATCTAATTTTGAAGGCGTGTAACGACCAGAATAATTCTCCATTGCACTGAATCGTTAGGTGGTGACTGCCATTATTGTGGAAGAAATGTCAGGTCTTAAGGAGCAACTTTTTTCATTATTTCCAGTGTCTTGTCAAGGGAAGCAAAAAATGTTTTGTATGCTTAATTGCTAGTTTATTGGTTTGAAAACTGCCCTAACTTTGCAACACAGGTGGAACAGATGAAGCTATTTGCTACGCTGAAACAGCCTCTTTTCCTGATGACAGAAAGTTTGCTAATTATCTCATCAAGATTAATGGTTTTGAAGTGTTTAATAAAAGGAAAGTGTACGAAAGAAGTCGTGCAAACGCTTGGAGCAACGAAGATTCCATTCTCAAACTCGCTACCGCAGTTATGAGGGAAAGTTCAGAGTTGAGAGAAAAATTTGACATTGTTGCAATTGAAGTAAGTTGTTCAAATGTTTCACCTCATAAAACTCAGATGATTAAATAGTCTCGAAACTAATGGTGTTGAATGAAATTTTTACGTCTTAAAGTAAACAATTTGCAAATTACAACAAACTGCTGGTTTCAGGTACGGACACTAATAAACATTGTTAACTGAAGTGAAGTTAATATCAGCCATTGTCAATGACAGTGTAGTAAATGGTTGTTTTAGTATATGCCACACAAGTTGAATAACTTTCTATCGGACCAAACGTTAGCCACATCATTGTCAACGTTAGCTACATCATGAACAATTTGTTTTTTTTGTTTATATATATACCTTTGTTTGTTTGTTTTTTATGTAAGTTTTTATGGTACTTCTTTTCTCCATCTCGCATTGTTTAAAAAACCCTGCTGATAGACCAGCATCCCACTATATCGGGATAACCTTCCTCAGTTTTAGCCCCTGATGTTCATATGATCATTGTGTGCTTGATTTTATCTCGACAGACAGAAGACCTAGAAGCATTAGAAACATTGACTCGGGTAAGCCAGAGAGTGATAAGCAAGCTAGACCCAGGCTACCTCGATCCACTTGGCGAAGGCAGCTTTGGCCAGGTTTTTAGAGCTAAGAAGGGCGGCCGTGATGTGGCTGTAAAGATCTTGAAGAATATCGAGAGCCGCAAACAGATAGAGGACTTTGAGCGAGAAGTGGACACACTAAGGTTAGTATAATAGTGATGTTTGAAGTATTCTATTAGTCATGAATTGACACGCGACTTTATTTTGGAACTCGATATCTGATCGATGGCTCAACCCCGGTACAGCGCTACACGTCAAGTTTCAGGAAACGAAATCTATTTTTCTCCAGCGCACGCTAATATTTTTTAATGTTTCCCCTCTGGTATCAAAGGTAATGTCTGAGAAAAATCTTCCTGACGGATTGATGGAGGTCAGAGTCCGGATCTTTGGTTCAATGCTAAAACATGTTTAAGCGTAGGACTCTCATGAACATGTTAGTAGAAAAAAATGTGTCTTTTGGTAATGGTTAGACTGATTAACGTTGCAAAAGGCTATCTAATCAAGTCACGAATATCTTGTCTTATTTGAAATTGTGACATTAATAGCACTTTTGGCAGATATTCTGCTCGTTACTATCAAATAGAGATTACAGATGCAATACCCCAGAAGCCGAGGGTTCAATACAGTGGCAGCATCAAAGCTATTCTGGGCTTTTATCGTTAATCAATAAAGCTAGTCCGTGAAAACGAAAAGAGATTCACTTTAATAACATTTTGTATTCTTCTTTCCATATAAACCTGACAAAGAGTACCATCTAGTGAGAGAAAAATTCTATAGCAGTCGTGAACGTTCCTTGTTTCTAGGGAGGCAAAACACTCCAAAATAGTGGAGGTCCTTCAATGCATCTCCATTCAGAATCAGCTGGCGATAGTGATGGAGTTCATGGAGGGAGGAACTCTTAAAGCCTATCTGGAGAAAAACCATGGAGACGGACAGGGAAAAGATTTTTCCGTCAGATTCTTAGAGGATATTGGCTCTGCCATTGAGCATCTTCACTCGCTCAATATCGTACATAGAGATGTTAAACCTGAAAACATTTTTGTAAGTTTGAAAAAATTGATTGTCTTCATCATTCCCTGCACTGGCTAAAATAACTAGTGCAGGTTTGCTTCGGCTCTCTCACATATCGTGTTTGTATGTTAATCATCACTAGCTGGCTGGTTTTAGTCAATCCGTTGTACACGGTATTTTTCAGTTGTCAGCTGACCACACAGTACTCAAACTCGGAGACTTTGGTCTTGCTCGTGCGACTGAAGGGACACGTCAAACAAAAACCCAGATTGGCTCGTATCGTTACATGGCGCCTGAAGTGGTCACCTCTGGAGGACGTTATTCCAAGAGAGCTGATGTTCATAGTTTTGGTGAGTTTTACTGATAGTTAAAGTGAGTATTAATTACCTTTCTCACCGTTTTGTTTGTTTGTGTATTTGCCCACTATTTTGCTTGTCTGTTATGTCCCTGAGACCGGATACTATACCTTGTCTCTAAAATACAGCTAAATACATATCCGGCCTAATTATTAAGGAATAAGGAGGTACTAGAGTATGTCCTAATAAATTGTCTTCGCTATAAATTTATAGTATTTCAGATCCTTTAGATATCCGTATCCATAAATTGACATCAAGTTAATATCGATCTCCAAAAATATCCTTGTATTAGATTCCATGGGAATATGGCCCTATCAACTAAGGTTTTTTTAATTTTATTCCGCCAGGTTTGTGTCTGATTGAAGTCCTGAGTGGCAGGGAGGTGTATGATAACATTCTGCAGCATGAAACGGTTTTCAGCAAGAAAATGGCGGGAGAGAATCCGACCATTCCGGTGGGTAGAAACGAACAAAAATTTTAGAAAATTTTCAAGGATAATGGTGAAACAAGTATTGACTTTTGACAATTATTTACCAAATTGGAGATAGATATCCACCACTTTCAGTTACAATGAAAGTGAATTAATATCTAAGTGTAAATAAAAAGAAAAAAACCTGACAATTAGTTTGTTTCTGTCAATATTCCCTACTTGGTTGGGAATTAAACTACTGACACGCGGTTTGTCTTTTCATCTGTACGAAGGTGAATAGTACTGGCTAATCACTTCCGAGCTAACCAATCGGCGTGCGCGAAAAACACTATATCTATGTAGTAATTAGTATTATAACGAGTGAGGACAACCTGCTACCTGTGAATCTTTCGACCAGAAAGTTTTTCTATAAATCACTGGAGGGGTCCAAACATTGGCTTTTAAACATACGAGTTGCGGACGAATTACTTATGGTTACGACAGTCACTCTATGTATTATTGGTAATTCGTTGGTAATGTTTTATATCTAAGAGCGCTCGTATTTTTTCCAGAATATTCCTACTGAGGAATTTGGGGAGGAACTGGTTTTAAAGCTAAAAGAAATTATAAGTGGGTGTCTGAAGCCCGAAAAATCACGACCCGAAATGAATTTTCTACTCAACATACTAAGAGGACAAATAACTTCACGCAAAATCACAGCGCAGCTTTACTGCGTGGGGACTGGGACAGGAACAACAGGTACTGTAGAAACTGCACACTTTTTTTTTCTTTTTTACAGTGTAAAATAGATCGGTCAACTTGTTACAGCTTAGCCTAAGCAGAATTCTTCCTGCATATTCTCCGTGAGATTTTTACTTCCCCATATCCTATAACTGTACACCTGAAATAGTCTCTTTTGGTCATTCAGAGATTCCTTCAAGTGCTTCTTTCACTCTCCATGTTTACCGTCTTTTATGTTTGATCCACAGATAGTTGCCTTACTTCTTCTTTTTTATCATGGCATGCCAATTGCAATGGCGACTGTATCGATTATAGCTTTCACGACTTCTTGCGTGGCTAAGGATGAACCCTTTCATTCCAAATCTTTTAATTAATTCTCCTTACTGTCTGCCATACAGTTCTCATGATGTTAATTTGGAGAATTTGGTATTGGATCAACTAACAATTGCCCAAATGATATTTCTCTTTATTCTTATCACTTGCCTTCTTGACATTGTATTGATATTGTAAGGAGAAATTCTGTCTTGGTTTACTCCTAGGAGTTAAAGGGTTAAGGATTAAAAGATGGCGTGCAGATTAAATTTCTGCACAAACCAAAACCCCTGAAAAATAATGATGAAAAATAAACAATCATTTATTTACAATGCCATTTGAAACCGGTTTCAGCCGTCCTTCATGGCCAGCCAAGCTCCTCCGCAATTGTGTTTCACGAAGGAAAACCTTTGCTTTTGGCAGATGTTGGAGCTGGTGTCCTCAAGGCTTGCAGGGAGAGACTCGGTTAGTGAAATTCCTACTACTCCTTCCTCGATTTGCGGCGATCGTTCAGTTTTGTCCCTGTGTTTTAAACCCATCTGTGTGAAATCCTCAGTCATAGTCTATCTTTATCAGTTGAATGTTGCCTCACAGATATTTATTCTCTAGACAACCTTATTTTGCATTTCCAGCTCACAACGAGTTCCCAAGGAATGTTTTCATCACAAACAACCACTTGGATCATGCTGGTGAGCTCCCTTTGCTATTTTTGTTCGAGAGCGAGAGGAGACATTTGGCTGGTGAACCTCGCCTAAGAGTGTTGTCTGGCCCTGAGGTGCAACAGAAATTAAAGACATGCAGACTGGACGAAATGCTCCACCTGTATACACTGGTAAGTCATGAATCACCTGTTATATGCGCTAAGATGCAGTGTTTTTCCATTTAAGTATTTTTTTCGTTCTTCCTTGAAGGAACAAATAGCAGATTGGGTAGTATGTCAGCAAGAAGGAGACCCAACCTACCTGGATGACGAAAAACAGTTCTCCATGAAAATCCACAAAACTCTTCATAGCGGAATATGTTATGGTAGGTTACAAACAGTTTTGAACGATGACCTGGGTAACTGTTTATGTCGCGAAGACCGTAAGTCAATGCATAGCTGGCCGGGGAAGTGATTGTCAGCCTCGGGCTTTCAATCGAACAATTACGCTTCGAGCATAAAACAAAGCTTTGCTAAGCCAGTTTAAACCGGCCCAGAAGAAGACCAAATCTCAAACAGTGAGTTCTAAGCTGAACAAGAAAATTTCAGATGATGATCACACCTAATTCCAATAGAGCTTTTAAATTTGAAGTATGAAAAGAATCGTTAACATTTAATTTTTATTCATAGGATTTGTGCTATTCTTCAAGGAGAAACCAGTTCTTGGTTATTGCGTAGACTCTGGCTTCAAGGAGGACGTGTTCGATTTTTTCTTCCAAGCCACCACTGTGATAGTTGGTGCGAGGTCTAATGCATCTAAAGAACATGCATCGGTAGGTATTGTAATCAGAGGGTTTATAGCTGACTACATATTACATTAGCATTGGAGAGTAAGAAATGGCACATAATTAGTAATGAATGCGCAGTGCGTGAGATTATATGCCGAAACAGCTTAGTTCTGAGGTGGGAGTCCACAAGGTATGAAACTCATTTCGCAACGATGATTTGGAAAGTCTTCAATCGAAAAAACCTGAGCTTATGCAGCCAAAATTTAAAATGAATCTCTAAAAATCAGTTTGTCAACCTACACCTCGTTTCTCACTTAGTTTCAACTGCTGGTACTATTTTTTTTATCGGATATAGTGTGATTACTTAAGAAGAAAGAAAACAGGTGTATAAGAGATAGAGCGAGGCCAAGATTGATTTGGTGTTTGGAGTTTATTGATTACCAACATTTAATGCTAACAGAACCACCGAATTACTCAGTAGAAATCTCTCTTTTGTCTTAGTTTATAGAAGTGGTTAATTACGTGAGGAAGATCCAGGTATGTAACTTTCGAACTACTTAATTATTTCCCACAAATGCCAAAATCAGAAACAATACTTTATCAAAGCGCTAATGAAGCAATTTTTCCAAATATCTTTCGTTCAATGTATTACCAATAAAATATTGCTGCAATTTTTAACGCCCGAAATTACTATAGTCTGATAAAAAAGATTCTAGGTACTGGTAAAACACCACCTAAGGGTATCAGTCTTCCCAAAGTCGACGTTACCCATTATTTATCATCTTTTATCTAACTATTTACCAGTTTTTTTTATTTATCTATTTATTAAATTGTTACTTTCAGCCGAAAGAAACCAAGGTGTACATAACTGGATACGGTATTGACGCAGAGTACCCGTATGAAGGACTCCCAGGAGTAGAGCAACTGCGGGCGAATCAGTACATCACACTCTGGGATGAAGAAACTGATAGCAATTCTTAGCTAGAAGCCAGATCACGAAATATCTTTCTATGGGTAAAATGGAAAGTGAACTCGAAGCTTTCTTGATACAAATGGAATGGAGCTATTGTCCACTCAGGACAGCTCTTAGATCAAACGATTCAAAAATAATAAAAGTTTGATGATTGTTCATTAGCCGACACAGAAAAAGAGTTGGATAATAGTGTGAAGAAGGGGTTAAGGATTATGGGTGACGGGGTTGAAGGGTTAAGCAGAAACGGGCAAAGGGTGCTTTCTTTGGTATAGAAAACTCAGACTGTTCGATATTTAATATTTTAAAAAGTGCTATTAAGAAGGAAACGGATACTTGCTCTTTCCACGGCTTGTTGTTGTACCATTTCAATTGTACTATTGGTAAATTTATCCTTCCACCGTGTAGGAGTGTTCGTTTGTAGGGCAGAGTTTCGTTTGACCAATGCTTATCTCATTTACATGAACTGAAGACAAATAATTAATTCGCAACAGAATTCTTATGCATGGTAAACCCTCCTATAGTTTCTAAACAATGGGTTATGTGTTAGGACCGCGAAATTGGACCAAAAGTAGCTCTTGGGTTTCACTATAAATATGGTATAAGAGAGAATAAAACCTGAAAAAGAGAGATTTTAAAAATTGGCACGAAAACATAGAATATCATTCTCCGCTGACGTTAACCCAGTCCATTCTGGAAAGATATGGGCCAGTCCGATCCAATTCCTAATTTTAGGTTTAGAATTACGTCATCCGGTTTTTCGCGGAAACTGAAAACTGGAATGTTTATAATGGCTTCCACTTCGCACACTGTAGAGGTGAGGAAAATACTTTATTATTAATTTATAAATGAATGTTGAAATCAATGTCGAGCAAAAAAGACTTCTGAACTGCCTCAGCAAATAGTAAACATTCAATTTTACTTGATATGCAGCAGTTTCTTCAAAGTGAATAATCTTGCGATCGTAAGCGTTTCTGTTTCTTTCATCATAATTATATGGTGGTACAAAGAGACAGGCTCTCCTCGGTCATACACAGGTATGATCGAGTAAATCCTTACGCTCATTCATACAGCCAGTGTTTGTAGATGTTGATATAGGGGCCTTCGAAACAGTTTGCCGTGAAATTCTATATATGCATGTTCACAGTTCATGGATTTCATGAAATAAGTAACCTGTGATCGTCTAAGGAAAAGCATAAGTTTGAATCCCTTTATATGCTACCTTACTTAATCTTGAAAGCAAAACAGAATTATTTGATGGACTTAGGTAAACCGGAAGTATGAAATTTGTATGCAAATATTTATTTTGTTCGCTGTTGATTTCGAAATCTTCTGGTGTAGGTCTGTCAACCCTTTCACTTCCAAGATCTGGTTATTAAATTTCCAATTTGACCCTCCAGCTGCTACACATTACCTTGTCAATAAGTAACAAAATTTTAGCGTTGGATCGAGATAACGACTTATATATGATCACTTTTAGTACTTTATTACCCGTTAGCTGGATAATGTGGGGACATTACGAGGATACCTTACGTATTAATCACTTGTGAGAGTTATAAGGTTAAGTGTATGGTTTGTGGTCATCATTGGTTATAATCAGTACTGGATATGCGTGAATTTGATATGGACATTTAAGAGAAACTGTACAGAAATTTTCGAAAGTGAAAGGAATCAATATGGACTGATGGTTCGAAACCACAATAAGTCATTCAAGGTCAAAATGGATACATTTGATAGATGAATAACCAAGAAAAATAGCATGATGAATGTGCTGGAGAAAACAAGTAGTAATCAAGCTTTCTAATTGAATCAAAACGATTGAGCCATGAGTGTTAAGATTTGTCTCAATATTGCATTGTAATAGGAAATCTATTGATCAGCAGATTTAGGGCCATCTAAATTAAAGAGACTGGGTTCATTCAAGCCAAAAATGTAATGGTAATGGTTGCCAATCTATTTACCTCTATTTACGCCTCGTCAGAAAAAAGTGCAGCTAATTAGTGAGAGTATAAAAGGACCTCTTTTTTGCAGCATTTAGATCACCCTTAATGCAGGCACTAGACAGGAGTGTCAAAACATTGGGTCTGTGAATTGTAACTTTCCAGTTACATTCATTAAATCTTTAAACCAGAGTAGCATCAAACCATGTCTGATTGTACACCTGGTTGCCTTATGAACTTTAATTATCCTGGTTGCCAATCTGTTTCTTTTAATAAATAAGTAAACTAATCAACCACTCAATCATTTACTCATCTGGTGCATTCAGCCATTAGTCAACAAATAGATCTATTTTTTATTCCTTTTCTCTCCCTTTTCATTATTCTTTAGTTTTGTTCATTTGATTCAGTTTTTTCTCATTTCTTAATGATTATTAATTTATTTCAGCAATTTTTTTTGTCTGATATGACTTCCCTTTACTTTTGGAGATGTATATTCATGTGAAAATTCATTGTAAGGATTTGGTACATTATACCTCATTTTACAGCTGATCTGTGTTGCTTGTTGAATGGGAGAATAAGATTTTAAGTGTTTAATTACCAGTAAGCATGATTATTCTTAATTTCCAGGACACTCTTATAACTGCACAACGTGCCCTTGCAGTTCACTATGGAAACAGTTACCCTTGTAGCAATAGGGTTCAACAAAGCTTGAGGGAGATATTAAATCAGAAGTTTAATGGGTCACATAGGAGCTTTACAGAAAAATTTCTCAGACCAACTACATTACTTCTGGAGAAACTCAAAGCTGAGGTGAATATTATATAATCTTCCAGATTGTATGCATTGAACTGATTTTGTGAATCATGATAGCTGCCACAAATGCTTTACCCTGTTGCTTCTAAAATCCGATGAGTGATTCTCTGAAGAGAGTCATAAATTAGCCTTTCAAATAAGACAGGAGAATATGGTTCTTTATCAAAAAATACCCTCTAACTGATAAGCTTGTATGTTCTCATCAACTATTTGCAAGATAACATATTTGCACTGCAAGAAGAAGTGACACTTTATATCATATGTTGGGGTGAATGGTATAAAGAAGTCACTTCCTTAGACTTAAACAACTTGATTTATTGAGTATTAATTTTGCCTTTTGTGGACTGGTTAGGTAAGGGAACTCATCAGTTTGAGTTGTAGAATCAAGTTTCCGTGGGTTCACTTTCCCTCAACTGAGATGTGCAGTTTCATACGAAAAGGTGGACATCGGCAAATGCACTAGGTGGGAAAAGACCTCTCTACCTTTTTTCCTGCTTTAAGAGTTTATTTGAAAACCATCGCATATCATCATATAATCTAAAAGATTCTTTCTTTACATGCAACATACCAGGCAAAATAACATGGGGAGGGGTGTGGCTAGAGAAATATCAGAATAACTCTATGGCAGGTGTCATACAAGTTCAGTTTAATTAATACTCTCTCTTTTTTAGGGTTTTCCTCTAGTCAAGGATGGCAGAGTTATCCTCCATCTATCTGGGCCAATAAACCATCTGGAGGTTGGAGAAATGTTTTTTCAGGTGAATTATCAGAATATTGATGCAGCCAGAAGATATGGCATTGTTGATTTAAATTGAAGTGGGTATGCTAAAATTAACTTACAGAAAATGAGCAGGTTGAATTAATAGTTTCTCAATTAAAAAGGAACTTTTTGAAATGTAAATGAGCCAGAAATCAACAGAAATTTACAGCCAGTCCACCCTGATCGCTATTGTATTACTTACAACAGAAATTTTTTTTTGGTATGCATACACGTTTTTTTTCATAATTGCGGGGGGGTGGGGAAGAGGGGTGCTAAACTAATCAAAATTCCATTATATAGTTTGATTGACAGATCAGTAACATAAATTGTCGTGTGCACCATGTACAGTGCTGGACGGGAATTCAGGTCACTTTATGTTCATCAAGTGGCGAGCTTAACTTGTTTAATTTTTTTTTTGGCTTTTTTTTTAATCCTAGGTTGGGCACACCACACCAGGGACATTGACGCTGAAGTTTGCTAAGCCAAGTGGTAACACAGTGTTCTTACAGCCGTCAATCGTTGAGGAAATCGAATATCACTTGGCATTTACCCAACAATACCTTCATCAGTTACGGAAGGAAGCCGGTACATCGGGTGATAACTTAATGCAGCTGCTAGTGATTTCTACAGTAAATGGCCAGGACTGTGCTACTGAAAAGATAAGGGTAGATGGCATAATGCCGTACAGGTTTGGACATGGTAGAAGCAAAACACCATCCTCAAAAATAGATCAGTCAGTCGGTGATGGAAGTCCTTCGTATCGTCAACGTGAAGAAAATTCGGATCAACATCCTGTAGAACATTCTTTGGGCGATCGTGAGAACTCTCAGAGGTGCCCTTTGGCAGATGAAAGTGCTAATTTACTGAACACTGACCAAAAACTTAAAGAGCAACCCTCAGACCCTTTGACTGGGAACAATATCGTATATCCTAATACGCGTCAAACGGCTCATAATCTCCCACTGTCAAGCGGTAGCGAAAGGTTGCAGCAGGAATGTTCTTCGGCTGTATGTGATTATAATCCAGCGTATCCTCCTATTTCTCAAGCAGCAAGGGATCAAAATATTCAAGAATGCGCTGATCTAAAACCTCAGAAGGAACAATTTTCAGTAAGAAACAACCCACCCCACCATCCTATTCACCAAGCAGTAAAAGATCAACCTAATCCAGACGAAAGTGTGCGACTACCCAAGGAAGGACAATCATCAGATGCAAGAAAAGGCAAAATCTCTAATACCTCCTACACCCAAGCGGTAAGAGATCAACTAATACTGACAAACATCAATACACAATCCCCACCAGAGACATCCTCGGGAACAGGTGCAAACAATCCATCGTATCCACCTATTTACCAGGCAGTGAAAGACCCAACCGCACTAAATTACAATGATACACGAATTCAACAAGAACACGTCTTAGGTGCGGAGGGAGGCAATCCTCCAGAGGACAAAGGGCAGCAATCCCTTAAGGAAAGACCATCCCCAGATGGAGGAGAAAAGAACCCACCATACCCTTCTATTCATCGGGCAGTTAGCCATCAAAACACATCGGATACTGGTGCTAAGGAGCTCTCATCAGGTGCACGTGTGAAGAATCCACCTTATCCTCCAATTCACCGAGCGGTTAGAGATCAAACTACACCAAAGGATACGGGACAACGACTCTTGAAGGAGAATTCCTCCTCAAGTGGAGAAGAAAAGAATCCATCCTATCCTTCTATTCACCAGGCAGTTAGTGACCAATGCACACCAAAAACCGATCAGCAAGAAGACTCCTCAAATATAGGTACGAACAATCCACAGTATCCTCCAATTCATCAGGCGGTCAGAGATCAACCTACACCAGAAGACACAGGACAATTAATCTTCAGGGAGTATCCCTCCTCAGGTGGAGAAGAAAAGAATCCATCCTATCCTTCTATTCACCAAGCAGTTAGTGATCAACGAACACCAGACACTGGTCAACAAGAAGACTCGTCAGCCACAGTTACGAACAATCCAAAGTATCCTCCAATTCATCAGGCAGTCAGAGATCAACATACACCAGAGGACATAGGACAACGACTCTTCAAGGGGGATCCCCCGTCTGGTGGAGAAAAAAATAATCCATCCTATCCTTCTATTCACCTAGCAGTTTGTGATGAACGAACACCGGACACTGGTCAGCAAGAAGACTTGTCAACCACAGGTACGAACAATCCAAAGTATCCTCCAATTCATCAGGCAGTCAGAGATCAACATACACCAGAGGACATAGGACAACGACTCTTCAAGGGGGATCCCCCCTCTGGTGGAGAAGAAAATAATCCATCCTATCCTTCCATTCACCAAGCAGTTAGTGATCAAAGAACACCAGACACTGGTCAGCAAGAGGACTCGTCAGCCACAGGTACGAACAATCCAAAGTATCCTCCAGTTCATCAGGCAGTCAGAGATCATCAACATACACCAGAGGACATAGGACAACGACTCTTCAAGAGGGATCCCCCCTCTGGTGGAGGAGAAAATAATCCATCCTATCCTTCTATTCACCAAGCAGTTAGTGATCAACGAACACCGGACACTGGTCAGCAAGAAGACTTGTTAGCCACAGGTACGAACAATCCAAAGTATCCTCCAATTCATCAGGCAGTCAGAGATCAACATACACCAGAGGACATAGGACAACGACTCTTCAAGGGGGATCCCCCCTCTGGTGGAAAATATAATAATCCATCCTATCCTTCCATTCACCAAGCAGTTAGTGATCAACGAACACCAAACGCTGGTCAGCAAGAGGACTCGTCAGCCACAGGTACGAACAATCCAAAGTATCCTCCAATTCATCAGGTAGTCAGAGATCAACATACACCAGAGGACATAGGACAACGACTCTTCAAGGGGGATCCCCCCTCTGGTGGAAAATGTAATAATCCATCCTATCCTTCCATTCACCAAGCAGTTAGTGATCAACGAACACCAAACGCTGGTCAGCAAGAGGACTCGTCAGCCACAGGTACGAACAATCCAAAGTATCCTCCAATTCATCAGGCAGTCAGAGATCAACATACACCAGAGGACATAGGACAACGACTCTTCAAGGGGGATCCCCCCTCTGGTGGAGGAGAAAATAATCCATCCTATCCTTCTATTCACCAAGCAGTTAGTGATCAACGAACACCAAACACTGGTCAGCAAGAGGACTCGTCAGCCACAGGTACGAACAATCCAAAGTATCCTCCAATTCATCAGGCGGTCAGAGATCACCATACACCAGAGGACATAGGACAACGACTCTTCAGGGGGGATCCCCCGTCTGGTGGAGAAGAAAATAATCCATCCTATCCTTCCATTCACCAAGCAGTTAGTGATCAACGAACACCAGACACTGGTCAGCAAGAGGACTCGTCAGCCACAAGTACGAACAATCCAAAGTATCCTCCAATTCACCAGTCGGTCAGAGATCAACATACACCAGAGGAAATAGGACAACGACTCTTCAAGGAGGATCCCCCCTCTGGTGGAGGAGAAAATAATCCATCCTATCCTTCCATTCACCAAGCAGTTTGTGATCAACGCACACCCGACACTGGTCAGCAAGAAGACTCCTCGGGTACAGATAAGAACAATCCACAGTATCCTCCAGTTCATCAAGCAGTCAGAGATCAACCCACTCCAGAGAACATAGGACAATTACTCTTCGAGGAGGAACCCCCCTCAGGTAGAGAAGAAAAGAATCCATCCTATCCTTCTCTTCACCAGGCAGTTGGTGATCAACGCCTACCAGACACTAGTCAGCAAGAGTCTTCAAGTACAGGTACGAACAATCCACAGTATCCTCCAGTTCATCAAGCGGTCAGAGATCAATTTACTCCAGAGGACATAGGACAACAACTCTTCAAGGAAGAACCCCCCTCAGATGGAGCAGAGAGGAATCCGTCTTACCCTCTCATTCACCAGGCAATCAGTGATCAACACACAACACACGATCAGCAAGAACACTCATTAAGGGCAGGGGGAAACAATCCACAATATCCTCCAATTCACCGAGCAGTCAGAGATCAACCCACAACAGAAGATGTAGATCAACGACCCCCGCGGACGGAACAGTCCTCAGATGGAGGAGAAAAGAATCCAACATACCCTTCCATTCATCACGCAGTTGACGATCGAAGTGAACTACACGCGGGTCATTTGAGAAACTCTCCAGGCGTAGGTGCAAACAATCCACCATACCCTCCCATTCATCAAGCAGTTAGCGATCAGCCACCAGACTCCAGAGACCATGAGCACTCATCAAATGCAAGTGAAGCTGATACTTCCCAGCGCGTAACTAGAGGTCAGAATATAACGGAAAACACTGGGCGCCAAAATACAGGAGCTCAAGTGATTGACGCAGTTGGGAACAACCCAACATATCTCCCTCCTAAAGCAGTGGCTGTTGGAAATAACTCAGCATATCTTCCTCCACAAGCAGAGAGATATACGGCCAAAGGTTGTCCTACTAAGTCGGAACAGGTATCGTCTGATGCTGGTAGAAGTGATTCCCCTCGTTGTAATAGTCGTAATTCAACCACTTCAATAGCAATCGCAGATCCTTACAGGTTTCTTGAAGATGAAG
This sequence comes from Pocillopora damicornis, assembly GCF_964200805.1. Classification (NCBI taxonomy): domain Eukaryota; kingdom Metazoa; phylum Cnidaria; class Anthozoa; order Scleractinia; family Pocilloporidae; genus Pocillopora; species Pocillopora damicornis. The sequence goes on from NC_142676.1 coordinate 4,807,803, forward strand.
AGTGTCAGTTTTAAAAATTTGAAGTAACTGAATTTGTTGGCATGAAGCAGACACTTCACACTAGAGCTGTACATGTATTTAGAAATCAGAATTGAAATTGGCTTCAAAGGAACAATTTAAGGGACTGCAAGATGTCTTCACCAAATGTGCGCCGATTTTGACTGGAGAAATAAACAATGAATCAAAAACTTAGGGTTTTTATTTATCAGTTACTTGGAGTAAACAGTTTTCCGAGAACAACCTGACAGAGTAGTTTCAGTAGGTAGGCTTGTTTTAATCTCGTTCACGGAGGAGTTTGCTGTAAAATTAATTTAAATTTTTCAACAAAATCAGTTATACCTTTTTTATGCCGGCTTAGCTGAATTACAGCTCTTAAAATGTTAATGTTAATGATCAAACAAATGATTTAACCCTGATGATCGACTTCTAACTGAAAGTCACATGCAGGGAAGGTTGCCATATTTCAAAACTGAACTGTGTGAAATACTTGAAAGAGCCACGCTCGTTTCTTAAAGTTAAGAACTTATGATGAATATAATCAGGAAAAAATATAAATGTGACTACATTTTGATATGTGGAAAGTTTTGTTGAAGCTCGAATGGTGGCTAAGGCTTTTGAGAGAATCTGATATAAGGTTTGTGAAATAACTGAATGAGTGGGAAATGTAGGTAAACAATTTGACAGTATGAAGCAGTAACTACCTGGATAATCTGGAGACCTTCATTTTGGGGTACTAACACCCTGTGGTTCTGTGGTTCTAAACCCTGTAGCCCCGGTTGTTTTCAGCTGGGTTAAGATAGCCCAGGGTTAATGTCAAATCTGATTTCACATATGAAAGTTTTAAAAGAAAATTCAGCATAATTCTTTTTGTCAATAAGTCGATGATTGGATGCTCCATAAAAAACAGAGGAAAAAATTCCAAAGAGACTTTTGAACATAGGAATAAAGAAACCTGGATTATAATTTAATCTTGGGTTAGGGCTAATGAGCCTTAGAACAACTGGGCCCTGATCTGAAGCATGAACACACAAACTTGCAGTCACACAATCATCTTGTGAAATAAGATTATAATCGCATCTTTTCAGGACGCCCTGTAATTTGAGGAGACGTTTCGACGAAGTACGTTGAACAGGTTCAAAAGCCAACTCTTTCCGTAACCACTCGATTAATTGCCGCCCTCTGATAAACATCGCAAACTGAAGGAAAACTATCAATCAACATCGCCCTCGAATAAATGCCCCACTAAACAAGAAGAATGAAAATTAGCTAAGTTTAAAAAAAAAACTGGCAAACAAAACGAAACAAGAGCCATGTCCCTCACCGCTTTAGAAAAAAATGATAAGGACCGCGACGCATAAACAAGCAAAAACAGTTTTAAAGCTTAAGGAAGAACGGTCAATTCCGGTCACGAGAAAGTAGTATGATTACTGCGCTTTTCGGCTGAAATCTTGATGTCATGTCTTTAAAAAGAGAAACAGGAGAACATAAATAACACGCCCCCTACATATATGAATCAGGAATGCGCGTTTAAGCACAACTTTGGTAGCTGATGCATTCACCCTTCTAAACTCTAATAAACGGCTAAAAAAATCTTCTCTAGTTTGCCAACCCAAGCCGCAAGTAAGCAAGTCTTTCTCATGGCCGACGTTTAGTCAAGTCACAAATATACCCTCCCCTAACGCGTTGTGTGACGAGACCCGACAGCGGCTACACCAACCATGCTAAGCCAACGATCTGCTTCATAGACTCAAACCCAGTCGTTAACGGTTTAGATTAAACGACTAGTCGATAGTGGAAGAAACGAACCTGAAACACAAATAGTGGTGGAGGAATCATTGTACGCGGATTGATTCAATCATTGACGATACGGCTAGTGAATCCAAAACATCGAGTCGAACACCTCATAAGCACCGGATGTGATTTCATAATCATCACATCAGTGTCTCGCTTGTTAACACTAGCACAACAAGGCCATATAAGCGGAAGTAAGAAAAATCTACGTTCGAAAGTTACCACTCTTTTCATTGGTGGAGACTATGGAAAAAGTGTTACATTTGGTAGTGTTTTTTCTCCTGTTCAAGCCTGTGATACTGGAGGAAGGTAACCACCGTATTTTTAACCAGTATTTTATCTAATATAAACTGTATAAAGGACACTCGTTACATTGTTTACACTGCATAAAAATTAGCATAGCACTCAATGGTATGAAGCAAATCGTCCGGTCTCATTGAAATTTGGTTCTTGCTGTCCTAATATTAAAGGTGAACAAACATTTAGCAAGCAATCTTCGACCGCGAGTGGTTCAATGCGAGCTTACTTTTTTGGTGAAAGCCATGTATATGTAAACATTTTACCGATGGATAACTTTTAAGGGTGAAATATACAGAGACAAAGTTGCTTGGTATGGTAGTCGTAATTTAATCTTACTTAATAAATAAGAATACATGTATCTATAAATATATATGAAGCAATGAACAGTTCCTTTGACATCATGCAATGCAATATTGAATATGCCGATTTAATGAGTTAACTGAAATTAAGTACTAGATCGATTTCAAAGTTCGGTGGTTTTAGCAAACGAAAACGAAAGATGAAAAGAACTATCGCCGGAAGCTTTCTATAACTGATATCATAAAAATATCCTTCTTCGATTCTCAACGGGTTTAATTAGAGTGAGAGTGACAAGCGAAAGACCCTTGCAATCAATGCGAAAGTGTCACGCAACACCAACCTTAGAGTCACGCAGCATAGATCGGTGAATCAATATTGGAAGGAATGACGCTCCATAAATATTTGTGTTATCTACGTCTCCTTTACAGGAAGCTTCTGGCAGGTTACAGACTTTCATTTTGACAAAACATACCAGTCCCCCACAGAGCCTGGGAAGATATGTAATTCCCAGACCCCAAACAGTGAGACGCCTACCCATGCTGGCAAATGGGGTGACTATCTTTGTGATTCCCCGTGGAGACTTATAAACTCATCAGTATTTGCAATGAAAAGCATCGAGCCAAATCCGGATTTCATCATTTGGACAGGGTAAGCTATTTAAAAGATCTCAGTGGGGTTAACCATCAGCCCTGAGACGGCAAAAACATTTTGCAGTTGGATGAACTTTAACCGTTAATGGTAAATTAAAAAATAAAAATATTTACCCGTAAAATATTTCTGTCAACTATGACGGAAGGAAATTTACTGTAAGTCGTAAAATGGCCAAACTTTAACCGTTCGCTGTAATAGCTATCGATCCAGACTTTCTATTTACTTCGAAAAGCAATCATTCCTGGTTGGCAACCGTAATGAGGTCGGGATAATTTTGTAAATTGGATGCCTTTATAGATGTGCGATGTGTTTTAAAAAGGTGTCAAAAGGTGAAAAGTTCGAGTTCTCCTGGGAATTGTGGTATTTGTGTTCGGTTGCTTGCTCGCTAGATCTCAGTCAGTAAGACGAAGAAACAAACAGGTGACAGGAAATCGACCGCGTTTTTTTTTTTTTTTTTTACGGGAAAATGACGCGTAGAGTGCGAGAGAGTCCTCCCTTTAAACTAACTGCCTGGAACTGATTATTTGGTACTCATACCCTCTCCTCCATTAATCTGGCAGCAAATAATCGGAAATAGGTCCGCAGCTTTTCCAGCCGTGTTAGAACCTTCCTACCTTTCCTCAAAATGATATGCAATGACTTGTCTCGTACCCAGACCTTCCACGGCCTCCCACATTTCAGTTACACGGTTGGATCTGGGTACGAGATTACGCAAAGAAATCAGTTGATTTTTGACATTATTCTTTCTGTTTCCAATGACTTAAATCTCTCTCTAAGGGACCGGTTATTATTTTTCGCCGCGAGGGAGGTGGAGTCGGATGACTTTTTTTCAGGGGGGGGGGGAGTTATTACATAGTTGCAGGGGAAAGGAGACAGGATCAGTCACCGCTAACAGAGTGTAACGGGGAGGACTACAGAAAATTGGTTGCCGTTGAGGGGGGTCAATGGAATACTAAAGGCCTGTGGGGGGTGTCAGGTAAATCCGACACAACCAAAATCTTTGTATTGAATCCAGACCCTCCAAGGCCACATGATTGTGACTCATTTCAGTTTCAGCGTAAGATCTGGGTACGAGATTACCAGAATCCTCCGGGAACCCTCTTAACCCCGGCGATAAATAGTAACCAGTCTCCTATGTAATTAATCCTCAGCGATGACATGCCACACGTCCCAAACAGCCAACTGAGTACAAACGAAGTGATAGAAACGGTGAAGAACTTAACCGACTTGCTCAGCGCTGTCTTTCCAAACACGACGGTTTATCCGGCCCTCGGAAACCACGACTACCATCCGAAGCACCTGATGCCACCCGAACCGAATTACATTTACTGGGCAGTTGGTAATTTATGGAGCCGATGGCTTCCTCAGGATGCGGTGAATACCTTTAAAAGGGGTAAATGACACTTACAAGTAAAGCGATACAGACGCTCTAGATCTAATCCTTCAATCCTTTCCATAAAATTGCCTCTTTGTAATAGAATGCGAAAAGCTCTTTTTCCCAAGAAAGTGATGCCAAATACATGTGAGTGAATTAATTTGTTCTAGTCGACTGTTCGCACGGAATATCCATAAGTGGCTTGGTAGGGCGAAGACAGGAGACTATCATGCTCTGTAACGCGAGAGGGCTTTCTAATGTCTCATTCAAACTGTCATCTCCACGAGCCCATCTGCACCAATTGCGTGAAAGGAGAGAATTATTGCTATTTTCATTTCGATGCTTGTTTCAAAGATTTCAAAGAAACTTTATATTTTACCACGAAACGAACATAAAACGAAACAATACAACAAGCAAACAAAGTATGACGATAATGATTGTCCAGCTTTGAATGTCTTCCTTCTTAAATTGAAAGTTTCAATCGAAAATGAAGCCACAATTTTGTGAATACCATTCAGATTTTCTGGAACAATCTGTTTTGTATATTAGCTCACTGTGAAGTAATTTAAAGACCAAAAAAAACATCTAAAACCTCTCTGTTTTTTCTTCAGGCGGATTTTACACAGTTCTCATTAAGCCTGGCTTGCGTTTAGTCAGTCTGAATACCGTGTATTACTATACAAACGACAAGCTAACAGGGAATATCTCTGATCCTGCCGGCCAGTTTGCGTGGCTAGACGTTGTGCTCACTAAAGCAAGTCGCATCAACGAGAAGGTGTGTATCCATCAGAGATTTTTTCTATCAAGATGGTTAAAGCTACTCTTGTCTAAGTTAGTAATTTTGTCAGAAAGTCCCGGCCAGCCATCCAGTCAGTCAGTCCGTCAATTGGGCAGTCAGTCGGCCACTTACTCAGTAGGTCCGTCCGTCAGTAGGACCATCAGTCGGTAGATCCGTCAGTCAGCTGTTCCGTCAATTAGGCAGTCAGTCGGCCACTTACTCAGTAAGTCCATCAGTCAGTAGGTCCGTCAGTCAGTCGTGCCGTCATTTGCGCAGTCGGTCGGCGAATTAGAAAAAAAACCAACACGAACGTGTTGCAACCCTCTTCTTCCTTGTTTTGATCAAACGTATAGCATGCATCTTTCTACGTTTTATCTGAATGGGAAAATCATATTTTCCCAGGTGTTCATTATAGGTCATGTTCCGCCCGGTGCTTTTGAGCGAGCTCCAGGAAAGAAGTGGTTTTATCCCAAATTCAACAACGATTACATTGCTGCCATCATGAAACATGCTGACGTCATCACCGGCCATTTTCTTGCTCATCAGCACTGCGACAGCTTTAAAATTCTCTATGACGGGAAAGGTAAAACTCAGTAGCTAATAATGAGCAAGATTATTTATCCTTAAATTTATCGTTAAATCAGGAATTTTTTCAGACAATGACCTGGCTGAAAGTGAGGGTTTCAAAGGAAATAAATTAATCCTTTACACCCTAACGTATGCATATTCAAACTGTTTTCTGCACGTTTTTTAACTTGCTGACAAGGAGAACTTGGAAGGGATTCAAACTCGCTTATCCCAGATACTAGGGTAATTTAGTATTATAAACTGAGTTGATAACGTAAATTGGCCACCGTAAAGAGTTTCAAAGCTGACGTTTCGAACGTTAGCCCTTCGTTAGAGCGAATGATGAACGGCTAACGCTCAAAACGTCAGCTTTGAAACTCTTTACGGTGGCCAAGTCACGTTATTAACTTAGCTGATAACACTAAATTACCTGTTATACCCTTCCACTGACGCAGCACCACAGTTTCTTTAGAAACTTACCCCCTTTATTCTAGTTACTAGTTGGGTGTTATTGATTCAACTCAGCTATGAAGCGGAGCAAATGTTTTGCTTGTTATTAATTTCCAATTATTGTGACTTTATTCAGTAAATCAAGACAAATTATATTTATCTCACCAGACCCCGCTATAAAATCAAATAAGATTGCCCTAAGTTGGTGCTGTGCCCTAAAAAAGGAACCTTGTTAGGATTCCTGCATCATGAAGATTTAACCAAGAAACAATAACTCACCTAAATTTTTTCTTCAGTTCCTAAATATTTCGCTCTCTTTCTGATGAACCATTGCTTTAAGACCTTAGGAAATTTTTTTACGCAACTTCCAAAACATCTAGCCGTCAAAAATGTTTCCTGCTCATATAAACTACTGGCGGCATTGCCGTTTTTAATTGTCAGGCTATCAGCAAAGTGAAGAAATCGGTAATTGGTACCACAGCGACACGGCCATGCAACAAATAGCTTCTAGATGAGGAAAATTGTTATGCACTGAGCCGACTATTGTAACAACAATGGAAATTTGAGAATACATGTATTCTTTATCCACCCCGACAAGAAAATTAGTGCACATTTTCGAGTTTGTTTTAAAGTAGACAGCGGACTTTTCCAGTCTAAATGAACGCTCATCTTCATTATTTTCCCAGTAAATCTAACACCTATAAACTAGTAAACTGGATGAAACGCCAATGAATGAGTGTCGGCAATACTTTGTAAAGATAAAATACTGGAGAAAAAGAAAACTCCATTAGAGACTTTATTAGCGATTACAAATTTGCATAGACTGTTCTGTACTGCCAGCTGAATTGAATTGAACCAAAGAAATCAGATTCCAAGGAGTATAGGTATATTTTCCTGTTTAAAAATTATATTTTGCATCTTACCGAAATAGCCAAGAATGCAAGTAAATCTGATTTCCAAATTCGGTCCGATTATTTGTAGAACTTGCAGTGTAGATCGAAAGCGGACACTTCTGAAAGTCAAAATTGGATTTTTCTTTTGTTTACGCTCTCTCCTTGGCGGAAACCCCATGCAAAACAATTTACTTATGGCAGTGAACTTTGTCTTTCATTTGCAAATCAACAGAAATATAACCTTTTGACAAAGCAGCAGCACGATGGGAATGGGTTTTGACAAATTTCCATCTGTCCGCCGTCCATTGTGGTGTACTTTCCCTCCTGTTTTTTCCGTAGGCGGACATCCAGCCTATTTTTCTTTGGCGTCCGCTAGTAGGAATAATTCTCGTAAGCGGACAACGAACACTTTTTCCAATTCCCGAAGGTGTCCGCTTACGAGCTAATCGAGAGTTGACCGTATTCCTTATCGCATTAAAAAACAGTTCACGGCATAAGCTTGTCTTTTAAAAACGAGTTATTGTGGGCAATGGTTTTGCCCAACGATTTTTTTTTCGAAGGAAACGGGCCAGGAAAGTTAGAGCCTTTAACTGTCATCAAAAGAATTGGAATTTGAGTGATATTCATACGGTTTCTTTGTGGTGGCGTAACAGATGTTTAACCTTCCACGTAAGAATTTTTCCTAAATGTCTCTTATAAGCCGAGGAAACAATCGGTTAAGATCAATTTACAAAAAGAGTGAAAAAAAAAAAAGGGTGATTTAATGCAAGCCTCAAGATGTTTGTAACTTTATACATCTTTTCTTAATAACTTGCCATAACCAGCTTAACCTTTTTTGTGGACAGTTATCTATGGAGGATCGTTTTTGTGTGTGTGTGTGTGTTTTTTTTTTTTTTCGGGCTCGAATCCTAAACTGAGAAGTAGCGAGAGATTTTTATGAAAGCAGATGTGAAATAGGCGGAAGTTGATGGAAACCTGTCGAGGAAGATCTCTCTCGGGGCAAAAAGGTCATAAATACTATTTGCTCTCACCGTAAACGAAGGAAGACAGTCTTAATGCAAAAAAAAAAACAAAAACACTTCGGGCAAAAAACGGTCATTTTGTTCAGCTAAGCGATCCATCGCGTCAATACGATGAAAATCTCGTTGAAAATCAGTCTTTGTCCATTTGAGAATATTTAAGTGCCTTTCGTACGTTTCACCAATACAGGGAAAGATACCTATCACCAGAGGAGTCGAGGCGACATATGCCCTTGAAACCAAAGAATAATAATGGGACATAATTTTATCTTGTTTGAAACGTGACTTTAAGTTTATTTCCGGCATGGTGATGACCCTCTAATTATCGGAAATGCATGGCGAAGAGTAATTACGGGTTTTTTTCGGAGAATAAAACATTTTCAAATTCACCAGCTGCTCCGTGGTAGTTATTAACTGTTTTTTGGCATGAAACATTTATCTGGAACTTCTTTTCACATTTGCGAATTTTGCAAAGTTGCATTTTACGTCAAAGAACTCGCTAGATTGTAATTCATTTTCCGTTTTCTTCTTGAGTACTGGTTCTACAAATGCTATCCCGTACTCGATAGATAAGTCCCATTGTAAGTCTGTTTTTGTGAAAATTTCATCATTTTTTTATCCTGAACCTTATTCAACTTTGCTAATTTTGTAAAGCCGCACTTAACGAGACTAGATTGCATGCCAATTAGTCAAAGATCTCAGCGGGAGACACGTTGTTAATTTCTCGTGGAGTAAAGTTTTTTCGAAATCATAAGATGCCCCGAACAGACCTGAAACTTGCAAACATTGTTCATTGATCCATATTCTACTATAGCTCACTCTTTAGGCGTCAGGCTTTTAAATTTCGATTGCATGACGTGTGTTTACTACTTTCTACATGTCTTGTGCGTGAAACCCAGAGATAAAGTATTTTGTATTCCCGGCTAACCGAAGAGAAAGCTTAAATATGTATTGCAACAACTTATAATAGCAATGACGCGGTATTTCGGCTACAGATACAACCTTTTTCCATCTGAAACGCGTGCTGCCATTCTTAAAGTACAAAACACGACGCCTCGTCGTTCACCTTACCCATCAAATGATGAGCGCTATCCAATCAGATACGTCGTACGACAATCAGATGATTAACAGCTGATTCGATAAGGCTGGGGGGTTCGATAATGATTCGACGACTTTGTTTCGAAAGTGCTAGTTTATCTTCCTTCTGTTACGCCAGCGTTAAGGAAGTTAAGGTAACGGTCAATCAGTCTTTTATCTCTACAAATTAAAAATGCACTTCTTAATTTAACATTGATTGGACGGATATAAAAGCCGAGGCCACAAACTAAATTTCCATCTCGGTGCACCGAACGTGTTCAAGAAACTCTCATTCGTTGAAGCATCAGCTGTCATGAACAACATTGACCCTGGTGATGCCAGCGTGGATGTACTGGCTATTTTACAAGACCAGCTTGAAGCCAGAAGCAAACCAACTCTCGTAATAGAATCAACCGTTTTGATAACCATTAATATCACTGCCTTACTTGGTAATGCCATCCTTTGCTTCATCACCTATCGCAACCCAAGGCTTCGTACCCCTACCACGATGCTAATTGTCGCCCTGGCTTGCACAGACCTGTTAACCGCTTTTTCTGTGATACCACTGACAGTTGATGCCGTCATCAACAGCAGGAGGCACTTCGGCGATGGGGTGTGCAGATTCCAGGCTTTTGCAATGGCGATTTTTGCCCAAATATCTATCTACCTCATGGCTTTGACGGCTTTCAATCGGTACCTATGTGTTAAGAAACGGAACCTTTACAAAAAAATATTTACGAAGAAACGTACATTGCTTCTTATTACCGCCATTTGGATAGTGGTGCTGGTCATCAACGGGTTCCCCAATGTTCTTTCGCTGGATGACGTCTTCTTCTGCCCAGGTTACTTGTTGTGCTGGAGGAGGATGATGAGTCCAGCTGCTATTTACTTGTTCAACGCTTGGCTTTATGGTTCCTTCGTGATCTCCTATGTCGTTATTGTGGTGTGTTACTGGAAAGTGTTTCGCGCCGTGGAGCAGCACAGCGTGGCCGTAGCTCCGAGCCTAAATCAAGCAAGCCAGAATGCCCAGGCTAGGAACCATTCTGAGGAAGTGTCCGTGGCGAAGGCAGTGGGATCTATCGTGTTTGCTTTCACCATTTGTTGGATACCGTCAGAAGTGATGGACACCATGGACAAGATAAACCCACTTCTTTTACCTCGTCAGGTGAGACAATTTTATGGGACTTATTTGAAAAAAAATTTAGATGAAAGTGACGTGTTTAAGGTCTCGTTGATCAATTTGAAAAAGTATGCTCTATTGGTCAGTGACAAAAAGAGATAACGAGATAAATAAAATATATTTTTATTGCAGTATGGTTACGAATCATACACAGGATTTAAACCTATGATCATGAGATTTCATTCAAACCTTAAACGGGGAAACGTGAGCGCAAAGTCACATTTCTAAATCTTGGTAATTCTTTAAATTTTTTTCGGTCTTCAATCCACAATTACGCACGCTTGAATTGAAAAACACCGTTTATATGATCATTTCATGATTGCAATTTTCTTTTACATCCAAAAACGTCCATTTTTCGAACTGGCGTTTTCAAAATGAATCTTTATGAAAATCACGCTGTGTTCTTATATCAGACTCTTTCGAATAAAAAACCTTTTTCTCACAATATTCAAGTAAAACGAATATGGTCTTTTTTTCAAAGACATTTTTAATACGAGTTGAAAAAACCAACAAATTCATTCACGTTAGGACATTTTCTTTCCCCAAAAAATCATCTGCCAAGTAATTTTCTCCATTGTTAAGAAATCTTTGCGGCAATTTTAGTCAACTACCAAAAGAGGACTACACGTAACTAGTCATAATGATCTGATAATCAACTATTGTTCATTGTCTTTCCGGCTCTTCCTTCCTCTTCCTCACTCTCTAAATGAAGACCATTTTTCTCTTCGACCATCCTACCCGTAAAAATTGGTGAGATTTAATGAAAATTGGGGGAATTTAAATCCTGGAATACCGTTTTATGTGACCATTTACAGAAAGGTGTCAGTATTAAAACAAGAAAGAAAAAGCTACGGGTAAAAAGAAAACAAACAGTTTTACGTAATAACATGAGTAGGACCAGAAATACACTAATCCAGCCTATTGTCCATGTTAAATAACGACAGTCACAAGCGTTATTTTTACATGGAAATGGATGTAAATCTCATCTTCGAGTATCGTGCCTAATGCATATGGCTAATGCATCAATGGAAGATTAAGCCAAATTTTTTCGTTTTTATCGTTGCCATGCCTCCCTCTATTCTCCATCCTTAGTGATCCCCGTCACTGTTTGATTTATTCACCGGCAAACTATTTCTTTTGTTAAAAATCCCTTATTTTGAGCAAATTTCTTTGTTTCTATCAAGATGGACCTAAGGATTTTCACAATAATATTCCTAATGAAATTCCTTAAAAAAAGTGATATCTACTGTATTAAATATTTCTCTTCTATTTAGGTTTTCATCTTTGCCACTTGCTTGTGGTTTCTCAGCAGCGCCATCAACCCCGTCATTTATGGCGTCATGAACAGCAACTTCCGATCTGAGTACAAGAGAATGTTCGATGATATCTTTGGTTCTATTAGTCCTCAGAGAGCGATCTCGCCAAGTGAAGGCCAAGATATGTCCAGCCAGGGAAATAATTCAGCATGAGAGCATTCAAATTTTTAAAAAGAAGGCATTCATTTTTCCTTGAGTGTCTCTAAGTCGCTCCGCGCAAGTAAATTTATCCTAACCGTCAATTATATTCTTGTTGTCCTTTCTTCGTTTGATTTTCATTTACCCTGTCTGTTATCATTGTAAATTTATGTTATTTAAGTAATATATTCATGTATTTCAGAAACCACTGCTTAAATAATTAGAATTGGAAAATCTATCGGTGCGTCTATAGACTATATTGGCTCTAACATGAACTTACACATAACTTGTTATATCTTATAAACCTCAGCTGTGAAGTGTGATACAGGTTAGACGGTAAACTTAGTTGATACATTTTGCATAATGTAATGTATGGCTAGTCGATGTTTGACAGGGACCACAGTGCAACCCAAAATTTTAGATTTTTTTCAAATGAGTAAGGCACAAAAGGCTTCTCATGTTTCAAAAAGTCTGAGGTTCTCAGCTGGTGGCCTTACCCTGATTGTTTGATAGCAAAATGTTGTCCATGAAAAGAAAGTCTCGGACGCATAAATTTCGAATATATGAGACTGGCTTTAAAATGTACTTGCTGCTACACAATGTTAAATGGTAGATATCTATTCTCAAAATGTTTTCTGAATTACTCCTATGTTCGAGCATGAAATGTTATGTATTTTTACCCTGCTTTCATGAACCACCAATAAATGAATGTTTATCCAACCACTTTATTGTGTTTTTATATGTGTTTGTTTCCTATTTGCAATTGGCCGTACAATATAAAAATAATTTAATGTATAATGTTAATGGAGTGCAGATGACAAATTTCCTCCAGACCCAAGCATTCATTATTTCTATTTGTTATTGATGTTGTTTTGCTTTTTTTTTAACTTCGCTTTGATGCGAAATCTACGCTTCCTCCTTAGGAATTCCTACAAGTTCCATTTTTTTGTGCCCTGCGGTAACACCCTGGAAGACAGTACTACCCACTGTTGGCTACAATAATCCTGGCATTCGGCTCTATAAGTATGATAAGAGCACCATGCACGTTAAGGTAATGAGCAAGGCGCCCCCGATGAAAACAGCGATCACCAATGCCAAAAGCTTGTAAGCCGGCATTAACTTTTATGTAGTAGTAAGCCGGCATGGACTTTTATGTAGTAGTGGCTTAGGTGTCGAATAGACCACACCAAAGGGATGCCTTGGCGCAGCAAAATGGACGCCCTTGATCCACAAGGGGCCTAAGACAGCAGCAACATTATGGCACAAGGGTTACGTTACAGCTTTCCATCTTGAAACAGCTTTCTATCCTGAAAACTTTAGCCTGAATTTGTCTGTAATCTCTTCTTAAACCCTCCAGTGAATCTTTCCCGAGTTATCCACCCTCATTCTTTTTTGTCCATGGTTACTTCTTTCAATTTTCTTTTTTAAGTTCTCATGGTCGCACTTTTTGACCTTCAGTTTGATGATATTTTTTTCATCAGCGTCTGAAAGGATGCACCATACTGTAATGTGGTTTCTCCAAGTACCAAGTATCCATCCAAAGCCCCCCCCCCCCCCCCCCCCATTTCCTCAAAAGTAAGCTTAGGGCGATTTTTTTACCAGAAAAGATCCCACCCAAGCGGAAAATAACCTAAGTCTTCTGCTAGTGTCGCTTTGTCCAATCCTATCCCTGCCTTTATTTCGTAACTCTTTTTTCTGATTTTGTTGTCGCGATATATTCAGTACCCCTTTCACCATTTAGTGGAGACTACACTGAGTATGAGCAGTCAAGGCTTTCGTTTAAATATGTTTTCAGCAGGAGTTCACTTGAAATGTTACTGAAATGGGTAATTTAGTGTTAACAACTGAGTTGTGAACACTAAATTACTACATAAACCCACGCACAACCCACAATCCCTCCAATCACTCTAACGAAGGGCTAACGCTCGAAACGTCAGCCTTTAAATTCAATTTGCTTTTTCAACTCAGTTGTTATCACTAAATTACCTGTTATACTCTCCCACCGACGCAGCACCACAGTTTCTTTAGAAACTTACCCAATTACTGAAATAGCTTACCTCAATGTTGTTCGTTTCGTTTTTATCTTGATTAGGATGTTTGGCAGTACTTTACTAACCTAACACTGGCCAATATGATTTCCGAACCGGAGTGGGTACTAGAATACAAAGCTACTGACGCCTACCGCATACCAGATGTGAGCCCAGAGTCCCTTCATTCACTAGTTAAAACGTTCAAAACTCCGGGCAGTTCAAACTTCGAAAAGTATTACTTATACAACTCAGTGAGCGCTGCTGGCGAGCAGTGCGACGAGGAATGCAAAACAGCACAAATTTGTGGTATTACGGAAGTTGATTTTGAGAAGTATGATACCTGTGTGTCGCCCTCCACAAGTTCATCCCATGTAAAGTCTGCAACGCTCTCGGTCTATGTCGCAATTATTGTTGTTTGGGCACTTGCTGTAACAATTTCACAGAATTAGTTTATTGCCATAAATATGTAACACTTAAATTCTACTGATTGTTTATTTTTAGTGAGGGAGGAATTTCTAGTAAGCATCGTTTGCATGATTGTTTGTTTCTTGCTGTTGTTTTGCTTTGTTTGTTTGTTTATTTTCTATATTTGATTTTTTTGTTTATGCATACTCTTTTCTTTTGCTTTATTTGATTTTTTTTTGGTTCTAACCGTTGGCTTTAACCTAATAAACTATAAGTAACATTTATGTTTAACCGATTGAGATTTCATTAAAGTTTCTTCCAACATTTAAGATTTACTTCATATTTCTGAGCCTTAAATTCAAATGAGAATATTAATCTAGGATTGCTGTTTGTGTAATAAATTGTGTAGATATTCTTGTCATTGTTATTATCAAACAGGTCCAAATAATGAGATGTGATATGATGTGGTAGCTGCCTCATAGAGTCGAGATAACCAAAAATGCGCCACGTAGCATAGCAGATAATAATAATTAACAATTATTCACCGAAGTGGAGGTGAATTTATTGTAAACTGGTCGGAAATTAAACTCCGGGTGAGGGTGAAATGTGAGAGTGAATGGAATGTGATCGGTATTTTCCTTGTGTACCGTTTGTAGTGCTGACTGTCGATCTATTTAACAGGGTAATTAAGTGATATCAACTGTGTTGAAAACGTAAATTGGCCACCGCAACGAGTTTAAAGGCTTACCCCATTTATTCCTTAGTCGATCAATTTGTTGGGTGTGATGGTGGCTCCTTGAAAGACAGAAACAGGATAGCTACACATATCGAATAACTGGCAAATTGCGTCTGATTTTTCTACTATCTTTCAATACTAGCTTGTGTGAGTAGATTGATAATCCCCTAACGAAGTGTGAATGGAAAATAATACCTATCGTGAAATGATTTACTTGCAATTCTGAAAAAGCGCAGTTTTTTAACAAAAATGCTGTCCTATTTTCTTTCTTTGTGTTGGGGTTGGGCAGATGTTTCTCGTTTAATTCTTAAATGTAAGTGCGTATAACCGAATTTATTGGGGAACTCATATTGAGCGTTGGTACTTCCCTTTTTCGAAAATTGTATTGTTTTCATTAGTCAATATTAGTTAGGTTGACATCTTTTTGTGAAGCAGTCCCTCACCTATGGACAGTTGAAACGATTGCATCTTGGACACGGGTTGCTTTGAGAAAAACACTTAAGCTTTCCTTTTTTTTTGACGCACAAATAGAGTTTAAAGTGGTATTGACGACTTCAATCGATCAATGGTCCTCTTTCATTCACTTTTATCATTTAAGAGTAGCATTGTTCGTTCTTACCAACTTACCGAAACTGTCATTTACTAAATCTCTGGTGAGGCTAAAAAGCTATCATTTTCTGAATGAGAAGCATTGAGTGAAAATGGTCTCTTTTGTTGCCTCGGTTACCTCTAAAAACAACTTTCATCGACAAGGAATATTAACCGCGCTTAAAGCACGGCCATTGGCGGTAACTGAGAAGGATAATCCCATCCAAGTAAAATGATACTTTAATACCGGAATGTGAGCCTCAGTGGAGGATCAAGCGCTGCATACGTCTTTCAGTTTGTGGCAGAAAATAATTGTAACTGCAACTTTCATCGACAAAAAATATTATCTGCTGTTTAGCACGTACGTTAGTGGTAACTGAGAACAGTTAATCCCTTTCAAGTAAAATAATACTGAAATACCAGAGAGTTTGCGTCAACGGTAAATCAAGTGCATACGTTCTCCAATTTTTTTTTTTTTTTTGCAGAAAATAAGCTGTTGGTTGTCGACACAGAGAAAGGTTTTTTGCTTCTTGAGTTTGAGCCATGAATAACATTGACCCTGGAGACACCAGCGGGGATGTATTGGCCATTTTACAGGAGCAGCTCGAATCCAGAAACAAAACAACTGAGTCCACTGTTTTGATTATTTTTAATATCGTTGCCTTGGTTGGTAATGCTATCCTGTGTTTCATCCCTGACGTCAACCCCAAGCTTCGTTCGTCCACAACCATGCTGATTGTGGCATTAGCATGCACAGACCTGTTAACCACCGCGAATGTTATGCCTTTGACAATTGACGCCATCATTAACAGCCGAAGACGATTCAGCGATGTTTGTTTGTTTGTTTGTTTGTTTTTTCCCTTGAAGACAATTACAGACCAGCGACAAAAACATTTCATTTTGATCGGCCATCTGCTTATTTCCCGAGGTGCCATGAATCATGAGTAACTCATTTGTTGCGAAAGGGCGGAGGGGGGGGAATTTGGTTTTTACAACTTTTCACCATGTACCCCATCCTGGTCATTCCTTTCTAAAGCGGGGGAGGGGGGGAAGTTGGTTTTTACAACTTAGCATCATGCACCCAATCCCTGTCAAACCTTGCGGAAACCAAACATGGCGGATAAATAGCCAAAAACAATTTTCATGAAATGGTAACTTGCGCGTTTCTTCTCTATGCGTAGAGGGAACTTATCTTATCTTTGTGCCAAAAGAGGACCGAAGAGGATGGAATGGGTACATTATCGCAGTTTATTTCAAAATTTTAAACAACAGTTTATCTCAAAACTGGCTCTAAAAGCTATGAAGTAACAAACAAAGGACGATGTTTTACATCATTTACACGAGAATTACATTTTGAAATATGAAAAGCTTATCATCTAGCTATATATTTAGCTACCTCCGATATAATCTGCACACTTTATCCGCGAAGCAAGATTAGCCCTAGATATATATTTCATATACCTTGTAAGAAAACGCAGACAGGATTTCTAGGTCGATGTCGGTTGCAATAAGGAATTAAAAAGCAGTTTGTTTGTTTTCTTTCGGCCTGGTTGAGTTTCAGCAAAATTGCATCTTTTTTTTGACAACTACTTCATTCGTTTCGGCAATCGTTACAGTTCTTTGACGATTCAAATTTTTCATAAGTTTGTTTATGGATGATGTTTCCTTCGCGGAAAAATCATTTGAACTGGAAATCTCCCTTACTTCCCGTTAATCTAAATTGGAAAAGTTCTAACCATAATAGGCTTAGTATTAGTTCACCCGCACCCTGTAGCTAATCTCGGTGTTGATGAATTCTGGAAGCCATTTGCGTGGGAGCCTAAAAGAATATCATTTTAATGAAAGTTTTAAATAAGAACCCCTGAGGAGTAATGAATTGGTATGGAATTGGAAAAGTTCTAATCATAATAATCTCGCAGCAGCACTCTCCTTCCGGGACGCTAACGTCTTTCTGTCAGTAAAAGCTAGTCTCTTCATAAAGAAGAAAATAAAAGCAAAACAAAACATGCTTTTGAGGGTTATCAGTGCACATTCCAACCCATTCCGACGCAATGAAAATTATTAATAGCACTAATTGTAAGTTTCCGGTAAGCAAACAGTGAGAAATTAAATTCAGCTCTCTCAAGATTTCGTTGTTCCACTACATAATCAAGGATAAAAAAACACTCTTTAGTACAAATCTACATAGGATGGTGAATTGCTACGTAGTGGTAGACATTACTACTGAACAAGGCTACCTTGTTCATTAGCACTGTCTACCACTTGTCTTGCTTGTTGTATGTTAGTATCCTTCATCCAAGCCTTAAAAGTATCCTCTGTAACGACGCGTTTTTCTGCTAGATAGACAGTTTAACCCAGTTGAGACAACACAGCATCTAAGAAAAGAAAAGAGTGTGAGGCGACCTAACGAGTCAACAGTAAAACAAAAATAATCCTCGTGGAAGTAAATATAGCCTGGACCGTTCTTGGTTATAAGAAACGAGTAAAATAATCAGGCCATAAAAAATAGGACAGCCGTTCTCTGACAACCACAACAACATTTGTATGTTCGCCTTCGATTCTACTTTGCACACCTCCACTGACCGAAGGACTGAGACAGGTTAGCTCGCATAGCACCATTTCAACGCACTGGACTGAGTCATCTCACATAAAACCGGCTGTGTTAGCAATATAGACTATAAGATCGTACAATTTATCTTTTCATAATTGTAATACTTCAATAAATAAATCGTAATAAATACCTCTTGAAATTTCTTCACAGTAACAGGAGCATTTTCATCGGGCAGGATTTTTACGTGATCATCATTATCTTCATCATTTATCATTTGAAATTCTTCTGGTATTGGAGTACCTATTTCCAATAGCCATATGTGATTGGTGTTGACTCCCTTTAGGCGCTTTCTAAGGGCTCTTACGGTTTTAAACGTGCTGAAACCTGGGGGGAAGATGGTTGAAGAAATGATTTCAAATTTAATTCTTAACACCGCTCTTTTTTGACAAGAAAGCTGGAAGCATAGCCCTAGAGGAGCACAGACGTGTGATACTCGTTCGCGAGTAATGGCAGATTTCCACTCAGTGAGAGCGAAATAGAAGATCATTATTGAATGAATTGCTGAAACCTAGGGGTAAGACAGTTGAAGCTGAGTAATTTAAGATGTATCTCCTTACTTTGATCTTCTCCTTATTTGGTAAGATTTCCAGAAGCATAGCCCTGTAGGAGCTGTGAAGTCTAACTTTCATTCATCTATCTACTAATTCAAACCACTCTCCCTCCTTCTCTTCTTTCCCTACCTGCCTATCTTTCCTTCTTCGCTTCCTTTTGTTTTATTTTGGTCGAAAGTGACTGAGAAACGAGATATGGGAACATTACAAAAAAACAGTTTTATAGGATGTAACAGCTGCAACTACTTAGGTTGCAGCCCACCTACGAGGATCATTTTCTCAATTGTGTTTCATCCGCACGTAAAAATGGCATTTATTTCTCTGCTATTGTTAACATCAGTATTATTTTACCCCGCACCCTGTAGCTAATTCTAGATGTCGATGAATTCTGAAAGCCATTTGCAGCCCGCTAGATGATAGTTCGAAATATTACATACTAGCCTAATAGCCAGGGCATTTACATGTCAGTGAGAGCCTAAAATAATATCATTCTGATTGAAAATCTTAAAAGGGAACCCCTAAGGGGTAGGGCATTGCAATGGAAGACAATTGTCTACAAATTGAAACGTGACTTATCCCTATATGATAAAAATACTCCCCTTCTTTTATCCTTCTGAAAGATTAATCTGAAGTAAATTATAATTCTCAGACTTCCGTGGGAAAAAATTTGGGGGGAAGGTAAAAACAAAAGTATCTAATAGGATCAATAAAGTTCCGTAACTGTTCAGAAATGACATTTTCTCTTCTTGCAAACAAGATGGCGCAAGTTGTGTTTCGTGCAATACATTACCTGAAGATAACCCCAAATCGATCAACTCAGTTCTTTCCTCAACAACAAAATCATAATTGATTCTGCTCCTTTGCCTCCCCCTAGGTCCTTTCGTCTCCTCCATTTTTTTCTGGTAGAAGTCTCCATATTCGCTTTCATAGCACCATCTTAGTTTTTCTCCCTCATTAAAGAGTCTGTCTGTCCTTGCATACCTAAACAAATTTTCAGTTGTCTGTTTGTTGTAGTTTAATGAAAACCTCGAGCCATCTTCCCGATCCACCAAAATCCCCATTTGTGCCATATTCACAAAGGACGCTTTGAAAGTGTTTCAAGATTTCAATTTTAAAAGCGTTCGATCTGTTTACAATGTTTTTCTAAAAAAAAAAAGTTGAATCGCTCTAAAGCTCAAAAAGCTGTGAGAGTCTGACGCTCAATGACGTCAGCTTGAGAACTCTTTATCATGTTGATAACGCTTGAGTATGAATTTTGATTAAAACTCAGATTTCTACCAAGTGCAACTCACTTGTTCTTTTGCTCTTTCAAAAGCTCATATTTAGGTTGATTTGCAAATTCAAGCCAGATTTTGTTACCGACCAGAGGGTTTCCGCTTACAGAGAGCGAAAATAATCCAAAATCCAATTTCATTTTCAAAATTGTCCACCTCCGCTTACCAAAGAGTAAGCTTCCGGGAATATGTAAATACATAGTAGTCATAATCTTTTTAAATGTATACTCTTCTTAAATAGTCCTGCCAACAAAATATATTACTTTTTGCTCAGTAAAAGATATTCATTATGATATTTTGGTTTCCAAGGGGATGTGTGTTCAATGAGAGGAAAGACGGTTATCCGGCCAGCAAGTCTTTGCTGATAATCATTTACTCGATTTCGTCGAGTTATCTGTATCCACAACAAAAGGTTAAACTATAAGGTAAGTAGCCCTCTATTGCTATGTAATGCATCGAGATATTCCTCCATCTGAGGGTGTTTCAATTTTTTTTAATAGAAAAGGAACCTGACAACTATTTAAATCTAAGGGGGAACGAAAATCGTAATCTCCAATCCAAGATTTCGATAATAAATGATGAAGAGCTTCAAGAACTGAACAATGCTTTCGATAAAAAACATGTTTAGTTCCTTTTTTAGTTCCCGCTGTTGTTTGGCTTTTACAAAAAGCCATATTTTGGTTTATTTGCAAAGAAAGCCAAATTTTATTGCCAATTAGTGGGTTTCCACTTAGAGAGAGTGAAAACAAAGAAAAATTCAATTTCCTCTTCAAAATTGTATTACACGGGAATGTGTAAATACAAAGTTCTTTTGGGAGGCAAAGAGGGGATTGAAAAACGTGTAAGTATGACTGTGTGCTTACGAAAGGGTCTGTTAGCAGAGATTTAACAGTAGCTACCAAAGCAACCCCTCCTAATAATGACCACGATCATTACAATTACACTGACTTTTTAATTGTATGCTCGGTTTCAAAACGATTTTTTTCAATTTATTGCAACACCCTCGATGCTTCCCGCTGTTATCGTTGATTAACAAAGATATGAAAAAATTCATAACTTTTTTAGATGTGTATTGTTCTTAAATAGTCCTGCCAACAAAAAATATTACTTTTTTCTTAACAAAAGATGTTTATTCTGGTTTCCAAGGGGATGTGTGTTCTGTGAGAGGAGTAACGTCAAACATTATATGCAGCTGTCATGAAACAATTATTATTCAAAATTTTTAAGTTATCCGACCAGTAAGTCTTCGATTTTGTTGAGTTATCGACATCCACAACGAAAGGTGAAACTTTAGGAAATACTTTAGTATTTTGGTTAATTTGCAATTCAAGTCAAATCTTATTGCCAATTAGTGGGTTTCCACTTAGAGAGAGCGTAAACAAACCAAATTCAATTTCCTTTTCAGAATTGTTCACCTCCACTTACCAAAGAGTGGAAGAGAGTAGAATAATAAATACATCTAAGTGTTTTGATCGTTAAGTGAGGCCTTAACTTTGTTAGGATATTCAGATTTTCACTGATTTTACTACTTATGTAATTAGTACACCTAGGTACTTGATAAATTAGGATTGCTCTACTCACAAATGTTTGCTATTTTTAATGGTGGATATTGATTTTGATTTTTCTTTTGCCGACGTATAAAGAATACATATTTTGTTTTGGAAAGATTTAAGGTTAATTTGTTATTACATAACCATTCATAAACAGTATGTAGATGGTTATTTATGTTATTTAATAGAATGTCGGGGTTGGTTTCAAAGGCTGTTCGAAAAATAAGTAGTTGACTTAGGAAAATCATTGATACAGTTGAGAAATAGAAGAGGACCTAATATGGAACCTTGAGGTACGCCAGAAAAACTAGGATGAAGATCAGAATTGAAACCATTTGAATAAACCTACACCGATTCTGTGAGCATTCTCGATGTTGGGTTTGAATCCCAGATCATTCTTTAGAAGGTTCCGGAGCTCCGTTGTACGATCTTTCCCAACAGTTTTGGGCACGTTGTAGAACCTCAGGTTTTAATCTCTTGAATATCGTCCTAATTCACTTAAAGGGAGTGGATTGAGGTAAAGAAAACTGCGGGGATGGCTTAGCGGTCAAAGGAACCCATGATTGTTACAGCTAAGAAGCAAAATAGAAGGTCGAATGACAGTTTAAAAGATTGAACCTTTCGCGCAAAAGCTGTGGCAAGGGTACTATCAGACAAAATGTCAAAGCCAGAGAACTTTCTCGTTTACATGACTGGAACTAGCACCCCTCCAGTGCTAGATGTAAGCGACAAAAGTGAAGGTAAATATCGAATTCAATTTAATATCCTAATTATTATAGTAGGGCGTGGTGGTATGCATCTTTCATCCATATTGCAAGTTATTTCTAACCTGTAAGGAGCTTCACGAAAGGGACTGTTAGCAGAGAGTTAACCGTAGCTACCAACTTCAATGAAATAGGACATATAATTTTTCCTATTCTCCTATTCTATACTCGCTCACGAGTGAGCGCAGCGAACTGGAATCGTTTTTCGCTTTAAGCATTTTACCTAAGGTGATAAGTCCCTTGTTCATCTTGGAGGGCCGTAACCACACCTGTGGTTGAACTTTGGCCTGGAGTAGCAGATTTTTGTGAACCGCCATGGCGCTCTTTTGGCGCGCTTTTTCCGCTCGAATGGCGGCTGGATTTTGTTGTAGTTTTTGTGGCCGCCGCTGTCCTCATGTATGAAAGTTGAGAGACTTAACATGTATCTTCTCACCCATCTCAAGTGACATGGTGGGATCTTTTGTTCAAAGAAATAGGCTGAGTATACCGTTTAGAGGAGGAGTCAACGTGCTTCTCTACACCTTTACCTTGTTCTTGATGAAATCCGGCAAGTTTGTCAGTCCAGGCGGTCAAAACTGCGCCTGAAACCGATCTGACGCGGAAAAAAAAACTGTCGTACTTTCGTTTGCTTGTGGCGATAGTTCGCCCATCTTAAATTGCAGAGAAAATCTTTCTCTTTGGAGAGGAACTTCTAACACAGCTAATCTAATCGGCGACAAGTGTTGCACTGATCGGCGAATGCGCTTACAATCTCATGGATCTCTCAGCATGGAAACGCGGCAGAATTACTTTGCGGAAGAAATAAAAAAATAAAAACGTGGGTAAAATTTCATGAAGTCTCGCAACAATGCGGACGATGCGGATGCGAGTAAATGTGGTTATGAAAATTACAACAATAATGAGGGCGACAGCGACAGTAATATATGACAACGGCCAATTTAGATCAGGAGTCAGGGATGTTTAATCATCTGTCTTTTAATATCATTAATCCAGGTTAAAACAAAAAGTATCCCTTCATTTTTAGTTTGGCTGATTACGGATCCAAGATTGTATTATCCTCTTCATCAAGAAAAAGACACAAAAAAATGGAACCAAAGACAACGAAAACGAGGCAGTGTTGATGTCTACCTCTGGAAAGCTGTCATAGATCCTTCCAAGCTACAGGTGGAAGATCATCCACAGTTTAAAGGTGTCTGCCTTGTCAAAACAGATGGAAAAATAACTTCTCCTCGTTGTCCAGGAGTAATGCTTCATTCTCTTCAATTTATTATTTTCACTTTTAGGCTTTGTTTAGCTGACCATTGTTCTATCCTTTCTGACATTTTTTACATGAAATCTGCGTAGGAGTAGTCTAAGTGTTATCAATATCATGGCTGTTTCGAAATTTTTTCCCCATATATTGTTTTCTTTTATTCTTTTGATTTCGCGGTGTCTTGAAAAATATCTTGGCTTTTAACTATCTTTTCCACCCATAGAAAGCACATAATTCCCTGCAACTACACAAGGATCTAGATCTAGAATGGGAAAAAGCTGAGGTTCCGAAGTGTCGAGGAGGAATGTCTTTACTGGATTGTAATTCCTTGGTGCAAGCCATTGTAGAATACATGAAGGACAACTACCCTACTACACCGGAGGAGTTTAACTTTCAGGCGGAACTGAAAGTTGTAAGTCACTGGCACTGGTTCGAAGGAAAAGAGTCACCGAGACGTAAACCAGGTCCTCGTGACGACTTCCGTATAAAAAGGGCAGTGAAGAAAACATTTCAAAAATGGCGTAGGGATGTAAGGGATCAAGAGTCAGCCAGTCAGTCCTCAGAATCTGATGACGAGTACATATCAGGTAAAGTTTGAAGTGTAGTTTCATGCTGTACGTGTTTGACCACTAGGGAATAATCAACTGCTATTCACCGAGAAATAGGTGGCTAATGATGGATATTTACCAAGCATCGAAGGGCGAGGTAAATATCCAGCACTAGCCACCGACACTGAGGTGAATAATTGTTTAAGTATATACTGAAACGGTAGGATAATATGATGCAATAAGATGATTCCGATGCATTTATTTATAAAACGATTACATTTTATTTGGGGTGCAAATCCTGCGCTCATTTCTCGGTAGTGAATCGCAAAGCATATTCGGGGTTTGTAGATCAGTTGATAAACACAACCAGCAGATTATTCGCTATTTTCATTATAAGTAGTACATACCACTAAGGTGAATGGTTTTCGTGCTTTGGTTGTTTTAATTGGCTAATGCTGATTCAATTTATGTTGTTTCTGAACAGGTTTAAAAGAAGATATTTGTGCCCTCAAAATGTATTTCAACAAAGGAGGTAAGCATTCAGTGAAAACATAAAATTAATTGATAACTAAAATTTGTATATTGTAAAGTCCATGTAAGTATTATCAAATGCACTTAACAAGAATAAAACGTAGTTAACAATATTCATTGAGCCTGAGGTGAATAATTGTTTTAGTGTAATTGCTCAGGTGTCTTCAAAGATCGTTGTAAATTCGGTACCATTCTGTTACAATTGTTTTGATAACTCAGAAAAAACTTCATTAGTTTCTTATAAAAGGTGTACGCCAAACGTAATAGCACATTTTGTGTTTATCAGAATTGCAGTTTGTTCAATCGCGTTTATCAGTTCCTACCAAACATTAACAAAATGCAAGGTAGCTATTTTGAAATTTAGCGTCCTTGCTATATAATCACCTCGCGCTAGGTGATTACAGCGAGATATAACGCAATCCTCGACCAATCAGAACGCACGCTTTTCCATTCTCATCGCAGCAGTTCCACCTAAAGTTTATATAATATCATTATTATTATTACTAGTTTATTACATTTATGAGGTAGACCAATTTTGTAGTCTAAAGAGGTAATAATCATAAAAGGGTCTCTCTTGGTTATGAACGGTATGTAACTAAATAACATGGAGCTTATCTATCTTCAGAGCTGGAAGAAGATGAAACAGAAAATGAGAAATACTCCCATGTGCAGTATGAAAATGAGGATGAGTCATGGTGTAGCCTAATGGAACTAAAATTGACCAAGGTGAGCTGGGGAGGCCTGTTATAAGTTTTTTCCTCCTAACACCTACTCGCAAATGTTCTGGGAAGGATTGTCCATCGTAAGTTGTTTAAAAGACAGAAAATTTACTAACAAAATTCCAAATTTCACTTGCTCTACGGGCTCGTGCAATTGTTTAGACTATTTGTTGTCTTTGAAAGATTTACTCGCGCTTATAAAAACCAAATTGCACTCGAAATCGTTTTATTACCGATACAAAAATGCCAGCTTATCTCTTTATTAATTTTTACAGGACAACACACCAAATGAGGTGGCCAAGAACGCTCTGCATCTGGATGGAGACTTGCATTACGAGGAGGAAACATTACTGAAAAGAAGATCGGGGAAAAGGGTGCGTCACAAAAGGAATAACAGAGAAGAGGATGTATTACGACTAAGATCAAGGAAAATCATACGCAAATCACTAAAACTGGCTATTCCCAAACCAAAAACACTTTTTAAGTGATTTATTACACTTAAAGTAGACGTGGTGTTGTTGGAAAGAAATTTTATGTAAATAACAACAATAGTGAACTCTTCTCACTATTTGCCAATGCAATGCCCTCAGTACCGGGAAACCACCCTATTCCAATTCTGAAACTCTTGTATGCACCGAGATTCTAGTGAAAATGACGGCTTTCTTCAAGAAAACCATTCCGAGGGTCTCAATAAGGTCTGTCACTCGTCAAGCATCTTAAGATTTAGAGTGGTTAGTGCAAGAGATTATAATCTCTTGGTTAGTACCGTCAGCCATTAAAAACGAAGCAAAATGTAAACCGTCGAACGCTTCATAGATATTTCACATATATCATTATTTGGGCCTTTTGCCACCACAGGTAGTCCAAGTTCAAGTTCGCACAGCGACTTCTGTAAATATGTAAACACGTTGCGCAAAGGGAGAATATAGGGATCTGAACGGTAATAAACGGTCGCACTAGTTGCATCGCTCGCACCGAAAAATCTGAACTAATAGAATTCGTTAGTCAGTCAGAATCAGAGTGAGAGTCACTTCGAATTACTTAGCGCTAGAGACAGTCAGTGGGACTGGTCAAAGAGACGACGGGTGGGAGAAATAAAACCACTATCAGTAGAATTGTTACTTACAAAAGAAAGGGACAGGTTTGTAGTTATCCCTTAACCGATTGCAACATTTTATATGCTGGAGGGGTGAAAGACAGGAAAATGTTTACCACACTACGATTGCATTGGGAAGGTCAAGAACTGAGAATCAAATAAACTTTAAAACGCCACGAACGTCCCAAGGTTAAAAGCCATAGGCATCGGGGAAGTTTATTAACTCTCTTGTATCACATATTCAAAGAATTTAAAGCTGTACATATCGATTCAGAGCACCACATTTTGGAAGAATTTCTTTTAAACAGTAGTTATACTGGCAACCTTGATGGGAGTTTAGAGCAAAGACTCGCCTTCGACCCATTGATTTAGCATTTTCCTTTTATCCATGCTCCGCAGTTTCAAGATCCAGTAAACACAAACATTCATGATGCACAAAACATTTAATACATTTACACTTATATAATAAGTTTCAGATATAGCTCAATTAGCGATTTTGACACAATTATTTCAATGAACTATACTTATGCGTATATATCCACAATCAATGCTATTACCCTAGAACTGAATTTTTTCGCTGACATGAATATTAAACTTTTTACCACTTCACCAAAAAAGAGTCTGTTTGTATTCTTATGTATCTTTTATATTTATCAGCGCGAAATTTTCCTCTGTCCGCTAAAGGCTTAATTTTCCCTAACTGATCCACTGAGTTTGACAAACTTTCACTGTTCCGCGTTCCACAGAGTTTTTCTAACAAATTTTCTTCATTAACAAAGTTCTTGCGACTTGCGGCTGAACAAAGAGGTCTTTCAGATTCTTAGATCTTTTTTGTCTGTCCCTACATATTCTGCTGACAAAAATTTACCGGTCTACCCAAAGGATCGTTTATTTGATGGGTTTCTCTGGTAAACAAAAAGTTCAAATTTAAGGGAACAAGATGGGATACAAAGAAGATCAAGTTAAAGATACTTAAAAAATGGAGATGGGTTATTCCCAACCCCAAATACTTCTTAACTGATATCTTGTTGTGGAGCATTTCTGCTCTCAAATTTGATTACTTTGTCTTATCCTATTTTTAATTGTTTATTAAATAAGTCTTTTTTTTTTGTATCGCTAGAATAGATTTGTAAAATTGAAACAGAAAACGTTGGGGCATAAGATAATCAAACGCAGCTTCCCAAACAGTACTAGCTCGGTTTTGTCCAGAGGTGGGAGGGAGGAAAAGCATTGTTTCCTTGACCTCGCAATATTTTAATTCACTTTTTCTTGCAATTGAGAAATCAAGAACAAACGTAAGCTCTATCAGTCTCAGGTCAAAATGAAGTGTAGGTGGATAATACTACCAGTCGTAGCACTGCTACAGCCCTTCTTTCATTTTACATGGATCAACATTTTCAAACCCTTTTTACTGTTGTACATCTAAGTGATATTTCTTTCTTCAGAAAGAAGAAAATTGCTTATGTCTATCTTGATAACCACACAAAATCGAAGATCTAACTCTACTTCTCTGATGCGGCTTCTATTTTCTTGGGCAAGCCCTTAGTTATGGAGTTTATTTCTTCCAGGGAAGGCAGCTCAGCATCTGGAAGAAATAAAATTGGAAAAGTATCAGGTTTAAGATGAGTCGAGGAACCATCAACTTTTTTGTCAAAAAAAAAAAAATATATATATATATATATATATATATAAAGAAATAAAATAGAAACTAAAATCATATTAGTAATGTTCAAAATTTCATTTTCATTTGTGCAGGAGGTTAATTTTAGATATTTATTTATTGACTTTTTTTAATTCCGCGCGTTGAGTTGTTATGCTTTACTTTGGACGGGATCACAAGCATGTGTGTGTTATCATATCTTGGCTGGTGCAAAACAGAATAGGAGAGAAGCTGAAACGTCATAAACTTATCGGAGTTTACGGAGCTTTCTTGCGTAAAATTACTGAATAGACGATGATAAAAGTCTGCTTATTTCTCAATTAATTTTGAAAATTTTTGGGACATATTAGATTACCACGGCGACAAAAAAGGCTCATTACACCCTTACCTTTAGCTTTAAGTTTTTGTTACCCAAAACCAAATTCGGTAACCCCTTAAAAGAGTAAATGAGTTGCAATCAACATGACAGTATTCATTTCCTGCCAAGTTTTGAAAAAATCTGTACGTAATGACCCACCTTAAATTCTCAAAAATAAATCTGCTCGGCTGTATGTAAAATCTTTTTTGGAATAAATTGCAGTTTTATACATACCTATACAAATTCCCTTTGAAACGGATTTTTTAAAATAAGCAATTGAAACCATGGAAATTACCTCAATAATATTGTCCCTTGTAAAAGGGGTATTGAGGTTTCCCTTCGGCCTAATGTATCCTTTGAGAGGGCGATCCTCAAACACAACTATCTCTACTTCGTCTGGAAAAGGACTGTGTTCTTCCGGCTGCCACAACTCTTCAGGTTTCTCTTTTAGAGTGGGTGGCATCCCCCTTATATCGGTAAAAGTACTTAAACCTAACGAGAGAAAAAATGGTAATAGTACTCATTTTGCAAACTAAGGGTTATTGTACTTGTTTTGTTGCCGATTAAAAGTACGCTTGGTTTATTATAGGGCATCACACACGGATTTTTTTAACGTCCTCTTTTGAATCTGCCATTGCGATTCAACAAGTTGAAAGTAGAAATATTCCAATGTAGAAAAAAATTGGTTTTATAGACGATTTAGCTGTATATCCATCTACTTCAGCCTGCGAGGCCCGTGCGACGAAATAACTTCATGGGATTGGCAAAGTTTCAGTCGCAGCAAATTGTACGAGAAATCTAGAAAGATTTAAGCTTACATCTTGTCTTAACGCCTGCAACCATTATGTTTTATACGAACCTCGCAAACTTTTAAATACGTTCTCTTGTGATACTTGCGAAAGTATTCAGTACGATTTCTGGTAAGATTTTCGCGGACAATCTAATCGATTTCTCTTACATTGTGTGCTGAGACTGAAACTTTTCACCTCGAGCAAAGCTTCGTCGCACGGCCCAAACAAACAAGGCGAGCAACTGAGCTTCTTGTACATCTCCGTGTTAAAACGCACGAAAGGACTCTAAAGCATACTTCACTCTGATTGGGCAGAAAAACACAAAGATTTTCTGGCACTAATCAGATGTCAGAACGACTGCGACCGTTTGGAACTAGTCTTGCAAGACAGTCACCCCAGGGGCTCTTCCGCCCTGACTTGAAATCGACGCACAGCCCCTGAGGCATTGTTTACACGGACGTGGTTTCATTTGTAACCGCATCGGTTTCGATGCGGTTACGCCTTTCGTTTACACGGCGCCGGTCGAGTTCTTTATCAGAACTGGGTCGTTCTGAAAACGCTTTCAAAAGTGGAGCGTTTTCAACACGATACGGTTTAATTGGCCGTGTAAACGGCGAAACCGCATCGATTTAAAAACAGTTACTTATTTTGGCGCGAAATTGGCTGGCTTGCGAAAGGTAACTAAGGTGACCCTCGCACGGAGTACAACGCTTTGTTGCACAATCACAACTTTGATCTGTGGTTTAACTTAGCTTTTTCAGCTTTCTTGTATTTTACTCTCTATAAACCGAGAGGCATATCTTAACAACAAGCAGAGATGTCTTGAAATGTTGACTTTTTCGTCGATACGCTCTAGAGTAACGAAGAGAAGAAAAAGCAAAACGACCATTCTGAATTCCGTGCTTCTCTCGATTAACATTAGATAGCTCAGATGATGTAGCATGTCTCTCGATGAAAGGTTCAGTCAAAAATATTCGCTCATTAAGAGATCTCTCATGAGGTTCGCGAACGGACTCGTTCCGAAAACGCTCGACATCTTTTAGTGTGGGTCTACCGCGAACGATGTGTGCATATCTTGTATGCGTTTTGAGCGTATTATACACAGTATCCGTGCTGATTTTGCACCGCGAAAGCTTCTCTTCGTCCGCCATTACACCATGCCATGTGCTCATTAGTCAAACGTCACGCATGCGTTAGAGCCAAAAGATGCGATGCGCATGCGAGATAAGGACTTGACTGCGATTTGCGACCGAACGAAAAAACCAACGAAGCCGGAATTTCAACTCGCAAATCTACGTCCACGTAATACTCTTCTGTAAGCTTGCCAAGCTCCAGGTCACCCAGAATGTCGGTCAACTTTAGTTCCAGTCCCCCAGCGTCCAAGCTTTCAAGCGTGACATCAAGATTCCTGTCAACGTATCGGTCATGTTCAGGGAATGAAAATTTCACCAGGTGCTTAGTGAAGCTGTAAAAATATTAAAATGTTAGATTCGTTGATCTTTGTCAATTTTCTTTTCCCTTTTCCTCATTTTTCAATCCTCATCATGTTTCCCTTTTCCAATTTCTATTTCATTTCGCTATACTCATATCTCATTTTCCATGCCGTAACCTTCATTCTCTATTTCCCATTTCCCATTTCCCATACTCCACTCCATATTTTCCACATACCACTTCCTATTCCCTAGTATCTGGTCCTAGGTCCCCATTTCCCAATGACCATTCAAATTTTTAAGTTAACTTAACTCTAAACTCAGATTTGCGCGAAAGGGCTCGTAATTTGTTGCATGACAAGGAATTTTTTTCCTACAGGAGGCGAGAGCAAAGATAAGGCTTAACTCACTAAGGGTCTCAATACCCGGTTATGGCCCCTGTTTAGCGGAAGTACATAGTAAAGTCGGAAATTGAACAAGCTGTATGGGGCATGAGCAGTACTTATAAAGAGTTTATTGAAAGAATGATAACTCTGACCTGCTGACATCACTCGTTTCTATTTTTTCCAAACTCCTGTCTTCTTTCATAAGTTTTGACTGGCAGTAATTATGAAAGTGTTTCTCTTTCTCTTCAGTAATATACCTCTGCAATCCACCAACAATGACCATTTCTCCTTTACCAAAGGGGCGCTTCCACAACGACCGCTTTCGTTTAACAATCAGCGCAAGTGGAGAGATAATGTTTGTTTGGCCGTGATAGACTGGGAAGTAATCCTTGCCGAAATTCTCTCGAACAAATGCCTTGATAGAATCCTGCGTCATCTAGGAACAAAAATTATTGCAACCCTACATAATTTTTTAATTTATTTTGATGATGCTTAAGAGGAGTGACGTAATATTTTCAACCAAAATGTTGCTGTGGGCTGAAAATAGGTCACCAGAATAGTCATAATGATGACAAATAACGTATTATGATTCATGCGTGATTTTTAAAGCATTCGATTAATGTCCTTTGAGTTTAAGATCTCCCTATTTATTGGACTTGAACTTTGATTTTTAAGTCGCTTGTCCGAAAGGCCTAAGTATTTAAGAGAAGAGGTAACTTTCTGCGTGGTGATATTTTCTCTGAGACAAAATTTCATGATCACTCTCCAGAGGTAAACAAATTACTAATTTAAACCTTTGTAGCGACACTGAAAAATAAATATAAAATTTACACTTGTCGTGGATAAACACATAACCATGGTCTGGTGGTTGGGAACTATTCTACACAACTTGCAACAAACAAGTTAATAGATTTGAAACTGATCTATCTCCAGATTTCAACAGTATGACAACACACTAATACCTACTCATGAAAGTCTTCCCTATTATGAGATTTAGCGTCATACATATTTTTTTTTGTACGAAGCTCGATAAATTTGAATGAATAAGATTTTTGTGATTTTTCAAATCAAACCAAGATAAACATTTAGTAGCTTGTTGATGGTGAGAAGCATGCACGCGCTTACCTTGTAATGCCACAGCGACAGAAATATCAATGAAGGAACTAAGCCACATCTGTTGTCTGACTTCTTGCAAACACTCCTTGGTAACAAGGCCTTTTCCTTCAATTTTATGTAAAATTAGTTGAAATCCTTTTGACGAGATCGCGTTAAATTACGGCGTAGAATATTGTTAATTTAAGCCCGCTAAACAATTCTGTCGCGTTTGTTGTTGATGAATTTACTTTTAGCCCAAACAAAGTCTCACTTTCCAGCGTGACGTCACGTAATTGACACTCGTAAATAAAAACAAAAGTAAACAGAGTGCGAGTGAGAAAATGTAACCAGAATGGACTTTAAATAACCGCTGGTAACTGAATCATCGAAAACAGATTCTAAAACAAAAGGTTAAAATTAGCATTTGGTTTACACGTTAATCTGGTCAAATGAAAAAGGTGTTTTTATTTCTAACCTGTAATGTTTTCGCCTGTATAGCTTCGATCGAGAAGCGTTTTCTCCTAAGTTACCGCGCAGACAACACACGACCTTGGGCAAAGAAATCGCTATCAAGAAAGACAAGATATCTCATTTGAAACGATTGTGATTGGCTGGTTCTACGACTCTGACTGAAAGGCTCTAGTTTTTGGCAAACGTAGAGATTATTAGAGACAGATGTTTTTTTTCGTCTTGTCACGAGCATGGGAAAAAGAAAAAATTCTGAGTCCCCATGAGGAATCGAACCTCAGACCGAGCCACAGAGACTCCACGGTGAGCGTGAAATTATTGTTTTTCCAGATAATCAAAACCTTCAAGCTGAATTTGCCATCAGCTCTAGCTATTTTACATATGAAACAAAACGTGTTCGCGATATAAAAGAATTATTTTTAATCCCTTACGAAAGATCAACAGTTACAAAAAAATGATAACTTTTTTGGCGGCGCAAAGATATGTACTGTAATAATTCGGAAGTAGCGCTGGACTGTTGTTGACACCCAAATCAGTTTGCAAGATGATTCATAGCAATTAGCAATTGGCGAAATTCATCTCATATGCTGACACAGTGAGTTGGTTAACAATGGGTCTCTATACAATTACTTTGACATGAATTCCAGCTTTTAACGTGTATGCCATGGATGTTGTAAAAAAAAAACATGGGATGGGGTGGGATAACTTAAGATAAACTTTTATATAATTAGTTATCTTTATGATTTTAAATTTTTCTTGCACACTTAATATACAGGTCACTTTTCAGTTTTCATAGCCAAGATCAGTTTCTTCTCCTCAGACAGAGGGCTTACTGTAAAGTAATCATGACCAACAATTAACAATTATTCATTTAACTGGAGCTGAATAATGGTGGATATCAACCGAGCCGCGAAACAGTGAGGTAAATATCCACCGCTTTCACCGTTACTGAGGGGGATATTACTTGTCATTCACGTATTTAAAGATCATTATTCATCATTAGTACCTGGGCACCGGCACAAAATGGTGCTGTGTTCAGACACACGGTACCCAGTCTGAAGATATGTTCACATTCAATAAACAGAGCACACGCTCACTATTGAGAAATTGTTCGAGTCGCAACATGCGTTTGTTCCGTGTTCAGTATATCTGCTTGCTTACTGTTTTTTATGGCTTTTTTAATTTTGTAATGCTGTGTTTCTACTTGAAACATTTAAGAGACACCGCGGATGACGACGACAAGCGAAGATTATCTCGGATCGTCACGGAAGTCTGCGCTAGCATTACAAGTAGGTTGAATGTATTCCTTGCAGAAACGAGCGATAGTGGAGGGAGAGCAGCTTGGAAAATCCCACGAATTCAGAATGTTCTAGAACACGAATTCCCTCATTTTCCTGACAGAAAATGGCTGGAAAGTTATCGTATCTCCAAAGATATGTTTGAACAGTTGACGCATGATTTGCGGAGCCTTCAGCGACAGGTAACGAGACTGCGTAGTCCTGTACCTGTACGAACAGTTGTAGCGATGCTACTGAAACGTCTGGGAAAAGGACTGGACTACAGAGAGATCGGAGAAAAATTTGGAGTCGGTGCTTCTGCTGCATGCATTAAAGTTAACGAAGCTATGAAACTCCTGGTTAGTTCCAAGATGCACATCATAAGCAAAATACAAAGAGGAATAGATTTTAAAAGAATCATAAATGGTTTCCAGAGAAAGTGGAATTTTCCCCAATGTTTGGGTGCCATTGACGGTACCCATATACCCATAAAAGCCCCCCTCGTCCACCATGCGGACTATTATAACAGGAAATGTTTCCATTCAGTTATTTTGCAAGGTGTTTGTGACAGCCAGTGCTGCTTCACTGATGTCTTTGCTGGCTGACCTGGTCGAGCATACGATTCTAGGGTGTTTGGGCGTTCTCAGATAGGAAATTTGATAGCAGAGGGAAGACTGATTCCTGATGATTCAAATTTGCGACGGGTTATCGATAACCACGTCATTGAGCCATTTCTTATTGGGGATCCAGCTTACCCCATTTCCAAGCATCTAATGAAAAACTACCCAGGCAGCAATCTCACACCTAAGAAAGAGCATTTTAACTATAGACTCAGTCGCGCCCGCATACAGATCGAGAGGGCATTTGGACGGCTTAAAGGGAGATGGAGATGTCTGCTTAAGGCGTTGGAATGCGAACTCGATAAAGTTTTACTTCATGCCACAACAGCCTGTATCCTGCACAACATGTGTGAAGAGCGAAAAGAGTGCTACCTTGACGAGTGGAACAGGTTGGGTGAAGATGAAATTGGTGACCTACCTCGACCCGATCCGCTGAACGATGATGACGCAGATAGCAATTCTAATATTATTAGGAATATCTTGGCTCATTTTTGTACAACGACTGATCACCAAAGTCATGTTACGTGAACTGCATGGTTTCATATTTGTTTAACTTTCGGATTACAATAAAAGGAATTAACGACGAGCCAGGACCATTTAACAGTTCAGCTGTATTTCGATATTGACTTATGAGCGTTTGAAAACAGTTCCACGCATCAACTTTTTGAGATGCTATAGTTAAATTCGTAATGTGTTTTATTTTGATGGAAAATAGAGTTGTGTTTTAACTATACAGTTGTTTTTGCTATGCAGTTGCTTTTTACTATGCAGTTAACATTTTCTCCCCAGAAAATTAACACCCTCCTTCGTCAGTTGAATTCCTGCCATTAAAGTGTTATTGTATTTTTTCAACAACTTATTATAGACAGAGTTTCAATAAATAAAACACAAAATTGAAGTGACCAGCCTAACCAGAAATTACTGATTGCTCTGTTTCTGGAAAGACAATTGTGTACATTTCCCAAACAAACTAACAATAGAGACCAAGGTCGAACAATCGCTTATAGTTTCTGCCTTAGTAAATCCAAAACAAAACAAACTTAAGGTGTAAAATGCATCGTGACAAAAAGTGTGTTTTTGCTTCAAAATGAATTATTACCGTTTCAACTCAACATAACAACAAAGTCACCATTAGTGTCATGAAACATGCACCTGCTTTGATAGTTTCTATAAGGTAAAATAGTCGTTTTCTTCAACTGATGATGGATCACTTGTAACTGAGCTTGATGATGATGGTCTTGCTGATGGAGTATCAAAACCAAAACCCATGCCACTGGGTAGAAAACTGTAGTTTGGCTGGACACTTTGAGGAGCATATACCTGGTTTGGTGGCTGATATCCTGGACCAGCTCCTTGAAGTAGCATTTGGTTTGCGAAATCATACCAAACATGTGGCGAAAAAATTATCGGTCTTCTTCTCTTTCTTTAGATCGTGCCTCGGGTGTAGTTGAATTATTCTGCATGTAATCCTGCATCTGTCTCATTTGCTCATTGGATTGTTCCACTACATCGCACAGGCGAGGTTTTTTCTTAGGTTTACATGCCCTGCCACTCTTTCTCTTTGGTGTTTTTGATAGATGAGTAGCCTGAGAATTTGCTTCTGCTGTACTTGTTCTTGTATTTGGTTCTGATGCTGCAATAACGGCAGTTGGTTCTTCTGTACCTGATTCTGCTACTCTTACTTCAGCATTTGATTGTGCATCCACACATTCTCCTGTAGCTGAGCTTTCGAGCAAATGTTCCTCTGGAGGGTCTTCAACAGGGTGTGTTCCTGGATGACAAGCATACCATTTTATTGATAACAAAAATTAAAGAGGATCTGTTTTGATATCCCACCTAAATATAACAGAGTAGTTTGGTTTACCTTGTGTATGAAAATAATGAAATAAGAAAGTTTAAGTTTTACTTGGGGCAGGAAAATTCCCAAAGTAGGGCTAAGAGCTATTTTTGTGTTTTATCCAATGAAGTGGTTTATCAGGATTATCACCATGAAGAAGGTAATAACAGTAATTCTTTCCTCTTCAAATCTGTTAACATTTTAATAGTCCATTGAAATTTTGTATATTAAAATCTTCACATGTGCTATATATAAACAGGTACTTCCCTCCATATAAATATTTGCATTTTCAAAGTTATGACATGTAAAGGTTGCGGTCAAAGTTCACAAATGCTTCACTTGAACTTGACAATCACAAGTGCATAACTTTCTATTTGTTACACAAACATAACTCAACCTACCCAAAATACGGTCAAGCTTATCCCAGTGCTGAAATGCTGCCTTCTCCTGGCTTGAAAGAGCTTTTGAATCATACGCTCGCTCTGCTCCTGATATTTTCATCCTATCTTTCAATTTGCTGTACCCGGATTTCAGTTTCTTTAACTTTGTCTCTATCTGCTTCGCTGTCCTTTGGATGTCATTGTTTCGCTCAAGGAGGCCTTTGATTGAGGAATATAAATCTTTGTTTGTCGTCATGAGCTCTGCTGACGTCTTTGCATCACTGAAAGCATCTATAAGTGCACTAGTTTCATCCTGACTCCACTTTGCACCGTCGGACGCCATTTTGAAATCTCGAATGGGACAAGGAATTGTGGGTACGAAAACAAGTGGTTTGTGGGTAAAGTGCCAGGGCACCAACGAAAAATGTGTTCACACAAGGACTCAGTGCCCAGTTTAGTGCCCGAGTACAAGGTCGAGACCTTGTACTCGGGCACCGGCACCGTGCCCGAATTCTGGCGTGGGTACCAGGAAAAAAGGTGTGTTCACATTGGTGCCCGGCGTAGAATAGAACCCGGGCACGGTGCTCGGGCACCAAGTGTGAACACTGCCTAAGTCTTAAGAATACTGAAGTCAACTTTACAAAAAGTTAATTTAAAAAAAACAAAACAAAATTTGTTCGATGAGGATCACCTTAATTTACGAGGCAAACTAACTGTGCGATAACAAAATGAGAGGCTCAGTTGATATAGGATTGCTTTCTTTGAAACCCGTGGCTCATATTATACGGAAACTGCTGGAATTCTTACCCACAGTAGCGCAGTAGGCATTAAAAACAGAGCGCATGAAGGCATTCGATCGCATGAGGATGTAACAAACGTGTTGTTTATCTGTTTTCTATTTTTCCTACTTGCTCGCTTTTTCGAGGACAATCAGTCTTCGATTTGGTTTATTCACACATTGCTTTTTAGTTTTGGATACACTTGGCGTGTTTAGCAAAGCTTCTGCGAATAAATGCGAAAAATAGTTATATAAATATACACTGAGGGGATCTGTTAATCAGAGTTATCTCATCAATGTTTAGGAGCAGGTGCAAGGGAAGTTTGTTTGATCTATCAATGAGTTTGTTTTGAAAATATGTTTTCAGAGATTTAGCCAAAATAAGCCTTTTGATTAGTTCAGGATCGAATTTTTCGCTCGAGTTTGTTTTGAAAATATGTTTTCGGTGAATGTTCCATACATTTAATAAAATGAGCCTTTTGACCAAACATAGTCATACTTTTTTCGAAGTATAAATACCTCTTACTAACTAAGTTCGAGGTCGAGTTTTTCGCTAGAATTTGTTGCCCAACGGGGAAGCGGAAAAAACGAGGTTTCTTTTTTTTTACAGTACAGACCGAGAAAATGAGCTTAGTAAGATATCTGCTACATCTCTGGGTACAAATAGAGGGGAGGGTTGCAATTCAAACAAACTTTTGAATCCAGGAGGCCAATCAGTGAAATACCTCCTGCTTAATTAGTATTTCACTGTAATGAAAATTTAATAAGTAGTGAAAGAGTGAAAGACAACCGTCCGTGGGAGATCCATCTAAGTGCCTGTCTTCACGGTAAGGTAAGTTAGATTTGTATTTTATTTCGGCACGTCCTTACTTCCTTCGTAAATTGACGTTAAGTGACATTAACTGTAACATTAAAATACCAAGAAAATAAGCTTAAATTGCTAAAATATTTCGTAAACGAAACACGAAACACGAAAGCTAACCCCAAGGAAATTTCACCGCTTACGCAAGCATGTAACTAAACAGAAAATCACTTCCAGTGGCCAGTTCGATAAGCACTGTAAATTAGTCAAATTCTTTTTCAATTGATGTAATTGCAATGCTTACCTAATAGCTCTAAATTTTCCATAGCTGCCATGTCAACCGTACAAGAATATTGCAGAACGAGTAATAACGCAGTTGAAGTTCAGTGATATAAACGATAGAAAGCAATCATCAAAAAACAAGCAGAGAAAGCAGTGAAAAGCCGGATAAAACGCTAAGACCATTTACAACTTAACAGTAAGGAATTCGATCCTTACAACTGATAAAAGGTTTGCTCCATTCTTTCTCAGAAGACAGTGTGGTACATGATTAGTTGAAAATTCTCATCATTATGCCATTCTTACCCAAAGTTACGAATGAAATTTTATTTTTATAAATATATATTTTGTTATTTTTTTCTATATCAATAAATAATTTGAAAAGTGCCTACGATAAAATGTGTAGCAGAAATATATAATTACCCAAATTGGATCTGAATTGACAAATAATTATTTCAAGACTAGAGCTTTTTTTATAAAAAGTGCTAAATTTGCTATATGGCAGCGAGAGACATCGATATTTCTTGAGTGCAGGAGAGCCGCGCATTGATTCACATTGCTTAAATTGAGTAGTGTTGTTTGAAAAATTCTGAAAGCTATACGATTTGGAACAAAATTTCAGTTGAACAATACTTTAAAGTCTATAACGACAAATCAACCTTGGAAATAATTAAAAAATTTATCAATCCAAAGAATTGTCCTAAAGTGGCAAGGTCTCACTTGGAATTAAGAATTATTTCAGTATTTCACTTTCCAGCCATGACTCCTTTTGTGTTTGGGAATCTAAGTAAAGTTAACTGAATAAGCGCAAGCAGGGATGATTGCCCAGACACGAGTCTTTATCCGTTTCGGTGAGATTCTCTCGCTATTCCGCTTCAAATTTCTTCACTTCTTGTTCTGACAGCCAGGCTTCTTTTTACACCTTCACCCAAGATCTCTTCTCCTTTATGTTTTTCCTCATTCACATTCTAGTTTTAAACGCAGATAGACAGCAAAGATCTCCGTGTGCAACTGAAACTCTTGCGCGTTTGAATATTATACCAAAGAAACTATAGTTAAAAGTATAGTTAAAAAATTTCTAAATTTTGGTCTTCGAAGGTCTACCGTAAGAAAGTAAGTCCCCAATGATAACAACGCCATTAAACGATTCGTTGAATTTACTTACATTCTATAGCGCCGCTGACAATATACCTAGTATATCGTTGTGTTATTATGTCTCCCACGCCATGTTTATTGTTTGGGCGTCTCTTGCGGTTTTCTTTGCGGTTTTTTTTTTTTTTTTTTCGCCAAGTGTAGTTTATATAAGATTTTGAAGCTATCCTGTAAGAAGCAATAACTTCGAATCGTTGCCGGATAGATCCTTGTATGTAAAATCGTTGTTTACGGAAATACGAGGACTCTAGACGCATACAAGTTGTTGTGTCGTATTTATTTTCGCCAAGCGTAACTAGCCCCTACATTATTGGAAGTTAGAGTTTTCGAGTCAAGATCTGTTTACAAGAGTAGTTCGTCAACAGACGAGTGGCAAAAAGAGGAGAGAATCGGCCTGTGGTTTAGTTGGTTTTGAAGAATCGCACGTAACTTGACATGTTGCTGAAGAGGCGCCGAATAAATCGTCAGAATTCCAAGCGTTTCGGAGTAACGAGAGCGGTTGAAATTTGGATGTACAGCCATCGTTAGCCGTTAGAAACGTGGATTTAATCTCTTTTAGCGAAATTCCTCGGGGTTCAAGTGTGGAAACTAGGAAGAAAGCACCAAGCGAGATATTGACGAAGAAGAAGTCGGGAAAGCCGTGTAACAAGGCGTCAGAGAACTGAAAAAACGTCGGAATGTCGTGTATGGTTTGATTACAAGCCCAGCAGTTAAAGCAACAGAAGTAGGAGAAAGCGTTGACAGGTATGAAGAAGCATTACATAACTATGTTAGCAACCATGATAATTACGTTCGTTATTAAGATGACGAAGACAAATGACAGTTATAATGGCCAGAAACATAAAATTGCAATTAGATATTTTGGTGAGTGAATGGAGGGAGAAAAAGAAGAAAGAGGAGAGGCCCCCATCTGAGTCAAATTACAGTCACTCGTCAGCTAGGAGTGTGAAAAACTCTGCGTTCAGTACAAAAAGGAAAGAAAACGATTGATAGAAGAAGCGAAGGTAGAAATACGAGCCCTCAAAGAAAAGCAAGAATTACAACGTGAACTGGAAAGGGTTGGAAAGGGTAAAGCAGAGTGAAATAGGAAAGCAGTACTGCTAGACGCGAAAAATAAGTTACAGAAAACAGAAATAGACTTAATGCTGAAGCAAGCTGTCGAGAAAGGGACAGATGGCATGAACGACTATCTTAAAAAGTATCAAATGCAAAATAATCTGAGAGAAGAGCTATCCCCACCAATGGGCGAGACAGGTGCAACATTCAGCTCGGAATCGAAGCCAGTGGATAATCGGGTAATAGATGAGCAGCTCCCATGTGATCAAATCCAGTCTCAGTTATTTTCGTCATCTTTCGTAAGCGTTAGTGTAATTAACTTTGTATTTGTTTGTATTACTCTAGTATCTGTGCTTTAAGTGAAAATAAAAAAAATGTTTAAAAAAAAAAATTTTCGTCATCTGCCCAACTATCTGTAGGAACAGAGTCAGTGGTTACCCTTTCATCAGTACCTTATATAGCTCCAGAAGTTGGTATAGAAAGTTCAGCTTTCATAGCACTGAGGGAATCTTACTCCTTAGTTAGCTCTGTGACTCGACACTCTCCTTATCGAACCACAACACAAAATATTCAGCCACAATTGTAGACTATTGCGAGCTTATCACCTGCGAGTTTCCAGTCAACACCTGCTCATTATCGTGCCTGAGACAACACCGATTTTGCAGAGCGTGTCTCTCACAGGGACATAATGCGAAACGAGGTCCCAGAGAATAAGCTTGCGCAAGGACAGGGTGAGGTAAAGACAATCATTATCTAATACAATCTGGTGAAGCTGACGGAATTAGGAGTGGCATCCAGACTAACAGCCGTGATTCGTTTGAAAGTAATGGTGCAGCAAAAGGAATTCCGCGGCGTTCCAGGGTCCATGGCCACTAAGATTGGATCAGAAAGTCCTCCGATAGTGTGTAACAACACCACAACTCCACCTGGTGAGCCTGTTACTGTGAGCGTGATGGGGACCGGTCGCCCCATAGTGTGCTTCAAGGTTGTCCCAGTTAAAATTTGTAGTCGCAATGGTGCTAAAGAGATGGTTACTTATGCGCTCTCGGACAGTGGGTCAGATGCTAGTTTCTACCTCGAGAGCCTTCTGTGGGAGTTAGATTTGAAGGATATGAAGCCGATCGCGACTAGTTTTACAATGTCAGCAGTCAATTGTGAAGAGGAAAGGACTTGTCATGAGGTTCAGCTGAACGTTAAGTCTCTTGAAAGAGATACAGAGTTCAAACTTAGCCATTTGTTAACCACAGAGAGTCTTCCTATTACGCCAAGGCATATGGCTACCAACGAAGAAGTAAGGAAGTGGCATCACTTTGATGACATCAGTGTACCCGAAACAGGAGATACAGGAGTAACAATCCTGATACGCAGCTATCATCCAGAACTTATCGACTTGCAGCTAGACAAGAGGGGAGGATGTGGTCAACCCTCCGTCTTCAGGACCCCTTTTGGGTGGACCGTCTTTAGGCCTTAGGAGAAATTGCAGATGAGCGAGTACGCGTAAACACTCGCATGGTTAGAACGGAAGATGCAGAAATACCCCATATTTCATCGCCAGTACAGCTGCGTGGTTGAAAAATACAGAACTGAAGGATTCTCAAGGCAAGTGCCCGACGACGAGGTAGGTAAGCTCAATCCGGTTTGGTATCTTCATCATACAGAACTAAGAGTAGTGTTCGATTGTGCCTCTAGGAGTGGTAGAACATTGTTGAACGAGTAATTATTGCGGAGATCAGAAAATACCAGCACCTTAATAGGGGTAATCCTCCGATTCAGAGTAGATGATGTTGCAGTCATGACAGATATGAAGATAATGTTTCACCTGGTGTTCATAGCACCAGAGGACTGTGGAGCATTTTGTTATTGGTGGTGGCCAAATGGTGATAAATCAAGAGAGCGAAAGACTTAGCAGATGCTTATGCACATCTTTTGAGCCAAGTCTTCACCGAACGTGGCTGGACATGCCCTCAGAAAAACAGCTAAAGACAATAAGCGGGATTTCCCACCAGAAGTCGTCGATGCTGTATTTAAAGACTTCTGTGTAGACGACTCACTCAAATCATTTTCCAGCGAAGAACATGCGATAGACATAAGCAAACAGTAGCAAGAATTGCTTTCTAGAGGAGGCTTCCAACTAGCAAGATGGCTTTCAAATCGTCGTGATGTCTTGTCAACATTTCCAGATGAAGAAAGAGCTTCGCACATTAAGGATGTAGATTTGAAATCAGACAACTTGCCTTTGAAAAAGACCTTAGGAATCCATTGGGACGATCGGCTTCGTTTTTAGCGAGCGAGACCAGCCAGAGAATCGTAAGGGATTACTGTTCCCGATTGCAACTGCATACGATCCACTCGAATTTGCCAGTCTGTTGCAGCTACTTGGAAGAGAACTGTGTAAATTAAAGCTAAGTTGGGACCGCAATTTCCCAGAGGAAATCCGTCTCCGTTAGAGAAAGAGGAGAGAAGGCACTATGAATTTTCAGGGATTCAGGATCCCGTGATGTTTCAAGCCAGAAGGGTGTGATAGAGGTGCGCGGGCAGAGTTACATCAGGTATTTCAGCGTTAACAACTAATTGGAAAACGTAAATTGGCCACCGTAAAGGGTAAAAAAGCTCAAGTTTCGGACATCGCTCTGACGAGGGGCTAACGCTCGAAACGTCAGCTTTTTTACCCTTTACGGTGGCCAATTTACGTTTTCAACTTAGTTTTTAACACCAAATTACCTGCTATACTCTCCCTCCGACGCAGAACCACAGTTACTTTAGAAACTTACCCCCTTCATTTAGAGTTACATCATTTTGCTGATGCGTCGCAAGAGCATGCATTTGGTTATGAAACAGTCTCATATCTGAGCTTCATTAATGATCAAGGAAAGATACATTGCAGTTTCGTCATGGGTACATCACACGTGAGACCATCGAAGAACGTGGTCACAGTGCAGAAGTTAGAATTAACCGCAGCTACCTTAGCGACCCGGATCAACAAGATCGTAACTGAGAAAATTGAAGGAAGATCGAGGATTGACAGTCAGTCACTTACTGGACTAACTCGATGATAGTTCTGAAGTATATTGGTAACAAATCGCGAAGATTTGTTACTATTGTTGCCAACCGAGTGGCCACTGTATTGCAAGAGTCAGAACCAAGGCAATGACGCCATGCGAGATCAGAACACAACCGTGCAGACTATGCCTCTCACGGAATCGAAACTTCAGAGACCAAGAAACTGGGGAAGTGAAGAAATGTACTAGGATTCTTATGGAAAAACGAGAACGAATGGCCCCTGCAGCCCACAGAAGCTTCAGAAGCACTCCTACAGAGTTACGAAGGAGTTTAGAGAGCGAATATTACGGTTGAAGCAGCTGTAGTACAGAAAGTCTTTTGGAGCTCCCTGTTTCAATGCTGTTCTAAATGGGATAGGCTGCGAAGATTAATCATCATCTATCCGTTTGCTGCTGTAGGATTAGACTATTTTGGACCGCTTTACGTAAAGAGTGGGCCCAAGACAAGATCGAGGTAGAATGCTATCCTAAACAAGTGTCACGCATGCATATTTACTCGCTTAAGGTACCGCGCAGTTCACATTGAAGTGGCCAAAGACCTGTCTACTGCTAGCTTCATCAACCTAGTTTTGCGGTTTGTCGGTAGACAAGGTCCCCCCTAATTTCAGAGGAGCCGAGTTGGACGTTGTTAAGGCTTT
The DNA here is from genome assembly GCF_964200805.1 of Pocillopora damicornis. NCBI lineage: Eukaryota > Metazoa > Cnidaria > Anthozoa > Scleractinia > Pocilloporidae > Pocillopora > Pocillopora damicornis. The sequence continues at coordinate 4,852,359 of NC_142676.1, forward strand.
GAAAGTGTGGGATCAAGAGAAGATCCATGCCACCTTGACTAAGGGAGGAATTGAATGGAAGTTCAATCCACCAGCAGCGAGCCACCAACAGGGCATTGCTTGAGCGTCTCTTGTGGTTTTTCTTTGTTATTTTTTTTTCCAAGTTTAGTTTATAGATAAGAATTTTGAGGCTATCATGTAAGAAGCAATAACTTCGAATCGTCATCGGAGAGATCCTCGTATGTAGATCGTTGATTACGAGAATAAAAGGAACCTGGACGCATATAAGTTGTTGTGTCATATTTAATTTCGCCAAGCGTAACTAGCCCCTACAGCCATTCAAGTTCAAAATCCTATGTGTCTTCTTAACCTCTACACAGATCAAACTACTATTTGACCAATACCTAAATTTAATGATGAGGAAGATAAGTGTAAGCCCGGTGCAGTTACTCCCGCCCTAATTAGAAATGCCATGCTTTGGGATTCGATCGAATGCCATGGAATGCAAGAAATCTATTTGCGAGTTCGAATGGCCATGAATTCAAATAGACTGAACGTCAAATAAGCACGCAAAAAGAGTTTTCCAATTTTGTTGTTCTTCCCACAGGATGACTATTTTGTTGTTAAGCAAAGCCATCGACTTTGAATGGAAAAATAATCCATCTTGCACGAGAATGACGAGTATGTCGATGTATAAACATTTCAAGCTAATAACATGCATGAGAACTCAAACTTAAAAATGACAGTCTGAATCTTTTCTTTTTTTTTAATTGGTATTAACAGACGTATGCATGGCCGTGAATAACTCCACAGTACCGTAACATGTTCAATCGAAAAACTTCATTTTCCCGTTAAAGCAACACTTTCGTTGAATATAATTTTGTCAGAGAATCATTTAAAGCCAACGTAAGACACAACAGAATGGATTTGACGCCAACACAAGAACAAGAACGGTTTACCGTAACAAGGACCGCTCACAATACTATTGACCTCTTTCTCTATAACAGAAGTGCTTCGTTGACCCACCAAATTCCGCTTTGCTAGGAGGTTATTGTGTTGCTTAATGGTGTATTGTGAGCCGTTCCTTGTCAAGGTGAGCGATTCACGGTAACCGGTACGCGGTTCGCGTTCCTGCGTTGACGTCAAATCCGGTCTTTTGTGTCTTACGTTGGATTTTAATCCGTGTGACAAGTGTCTATTTGAACGTGCGAGACACGTTCGTTTCAGGAAGCAAAGTGTAGAAACAGCACCCCGCTCTGCTTTCAAATAAATCTCCGCCTATTCTACGCGGCAAATTTTAGCAGCCGATCATCTGGTAATGATGAACCTTTAAGGTGTACTGATAAACTTTGTTTCCTCGCGTTAGATTTCTATGGTCTGAACTAACGGAGGAAAAGAAAACTCAGAATACCGATTATACATCGTGATTATCTTCAGGATTTAACTATGCACTTTTGAAGCATAATATCTTTCGTTTTGGAAAATGAAAGTTTGTGATATTTCTACCAGGCTACAAACTAACTTCATGGCCTTATATTGATCTGAGCGGTCGAAAGCTACAATGCCGTGACTAGCAGATGTAAGTTCTAAAGTAGTCAATGTTGGGGTAATGATAACTCACGGCTACAACTCAAAGAAGCTACGATTACTAATTTAGCTACTCTTTGCCAGTTACAATCCTTATCATGCAGTAAGTCGAGTTAAGACTACTTGATTTTTCATGGCATATTTTTCACATGGAAAACAACAACAGTGTGTCTTCCACAAATCTCTTCCAGGAGAATTTCTTTGCCTTGATTTTTGTTTCGTTCTGTTTTTTTTTTTTTTTGTTTGTTTGTTGTTTTTTTTTTTTAGCTTTGTTTTTTTTATAGCAAACAGCGCATAATCGTGAAAAAAAGATAGCTGTTAAAATTGTATTTGCACTGGTCTATTTCCTTCATTTTTTCGTCTAAGCCTTTGATTAGTCTTATATCATTTTAATACTTATTTATACTTTATGCTGCTAATTCAATGACTCCACTATTTTTCTCTTTTTTTTAAGAATGGGTTAAGTTCGAAATGAGTGAGGGAAATCGCGACAATCTACCAAAATTTCTTGCTTCAAGTTGTGACAACATGAAAGGGTTGGACAACGATGGAGGTATTAAATCCTAAGAATTTTTTACCTTTCACTTTTCACCTACGAACTTCCACTTCATTTCTGACTTTTTACATTCCACTTTTTATTTCTCAAATTTTCTCACACCCAAGAACATGCAAGAATCATGCTCATATTTTGAATATGGGCATGATTAAGAAGTTGTAGTTCAGTGGTCTTCCGCTGGAGGAATAATGCAACACAACTCTTTTAAAAGAGCCCATTTGGGATTGTAGGAGTCAAGTAACAAGCCTTGGAAAATTTATCATATTTTTACACGTCCGGCGTGTCCGCCTGCCTCATGCAAATCTGTGTTACAACATGATTGCGCTCTTTAGCCGATAAATTGGCAAAGCTCGAGACATATTCGTTGGGGATAACGTATTGATATCGTAAGGAGAAACTGCATGGAATTAATTGATAGTGTTTAAGTAGCCAAAGATAATTTTGCTCAGTTTGATTATTGTTTTTTCTTTCTTAATTTCAAAACACTAAAAAGTTGAGAATAACGCTTATCTACCAACTACATCAGAATCTTGGGAATTACACAGTGAGGGTAAGCTTTTTTGATCAAGATGCCAAGAATTGGCAACGCTCGTGACGCATTTGTTGTGGATAATGAGGAAGCTGCATGGAATTGATTCATAGGGTTTAAGTAGCTAAGAATTATTTGTTCAAACAATTTTTTCTTTCGTATTCCTAAAACGCTAAAAAAAGTTGAAGCATTCCTAAAACGCTAAAAAAAGTTGAGAATGATGCCAATCTACCAACTGCATCAGAATTCAGTGAGTTGCACGGTAAGAGTAAGGTTATAAAAGAAGATATTGTTTATTTTTTTCGTAATTAGCTTAAAAGAAAAAGCTACATTAAAATTCATTTGTAAAGTTTAAGCGTCCGCGAATGAAGTCACTCTGACTAATTGTTGTTGTTTTCCTTCTTATTCTCAAAACAATAAAAAGTTAAGAATTATGCCGGTGGACCAACTCTATCAGTATCCAATACGTTGTGCTGTATGGGTAAGGTTATGAGATAAGATGTTGTGTCCTTTTTACTTAATTAAACTTAATAGAATGAACTAGGAAGGTTATTTAAAGTCAGGCATAACTTGCTTCGTGTCAATATGCAACAAAGAAGAGTTAAGCTTTAGGGCTGGGTCGTTCGAAGCACGTTTAAGCTAACCGAGGTTTGGTCGGAAATTTTTTATTTATTTTACTAGCTCTGCAGATAGTTCTAACTGCATATATTTTTCCTTCAGTTTTCACCCCCATTGTAATGTGGACCCCTCAAACTTGTTTATCTCCTGCTATCTTCTGATTAACTGGATCCAGTAGCTATCAAATTCATGTCCATCACAAAAGAGTGTATTTAACGAAAAAAATTCACTTCTGTTTTAGATTCCAGATTAACCTGTTCGAGATTAACCTTTTGTGAATTATATCTTAATTTAGACGCCATCATTTCTAAATCTGTCCTTGCTGTATGATCACAGTACAAGTGATTCACAAAAAAACTTCTGCTTTCGCTATCGCAGAAATTAGAGGAATGATACTATGCATCACAGGCTAGCTACTAGATTTCTCTGGTGCATTTTTTCATTCACAGGAACTAAGGTGAGCCTAAGGTCATTTCGTTTGGATTTTCCTAAAGAAAGGACAGAAAGTAAGTCCCTCATGGTAACAACACCATTCAACTTCATAATCCTATGTGCCTTTTTTACCTTTTTCCAATACCTGCAGTTACTCCCGCCCTTAATTAGAAATGCCATGCTTTAGAATTTTATCGAATTTCATGGAATGCAAGAAATCTATTTGCGAGTTCGACTGGCCATGAATTCAAATAGACTGAACTTCAAATAAGCACGCAAAAAGAGTTTTCCAATTTTATTGTTCTTCCCGCAGGATGACTATTTCGTTGTTAGGCAAAGCCCATCGACTTTGAGTGGAAAAATAATCCATCTTTCACGAAAATGACGAGTATGTTGATGTATAAACATTTGAAGCTAATAACTTGCATGAGAACTCAAACTCAAAAATGACAGTCTGAATCTTTTTTTATTAATATTTACAAACGAATGCATGGCCGTGAAAAACTCCACAATAACCATTGTTCGTAGCACGTTCAATCGGAAAATTTCATTTTCCCAGTTAAAGGAACGCTTAGTTGAATATGATTTTGTCAGATAATCATTTCTGGTCATAGTCATTATTTTCACCTAGCACTTCAAAAACGGGCCACTGGAAATCCAAACTGGCCATTTCATTCTTGTTTTAATGACTCAAAAGCACAGATAATCTTCAGATTGATTTGCAAACGTGCTCTTTATTATTAGGCCAGATAATCAGTTCTCTCGAAGACTTTCTTGAGGGAGGAGAAAAATGTGAATGGGACGATATAAAGAAAGTAGTTACAGCAAGCGCTCTCTGCAATGAAGAAGATCCTATAGACAAAGCATTTAAGGTACGCTACACGAGTTGCACGTGCACGTTGAAGTTCTCTCTCTCACTGGTTAGTTTTCTTTAAAAGACATCGCTCAATACCGTCCTGAAGTTAATAATTTGTTAATAATTGGTTAATGAAGGCTTTCCAAGATGTATCGTTAGTATTACTTGTACATAACTAAGTTTTGAGGGTATGCTGCTAAGCTTCGTAAAGTGATGAGGATAAATTACCACGAGCCCCCATCTAGCCCGCCGTCGTTGGTGAATTTCTATTGTGGTGTTGATGTTATTGAGAACACAGCAGTCTTAGAACACGCTAACAAAACAATACACGTTTTCCTGTGATTCATAGCTAATTTCATTGATCATGATCCCCTGGTGTACCTGTTGGGCTGGATAAACCATTCAACATCTTGAAATGAGACGTCATTCTAATCAGGCGTGAGTCCCTGAAAGAAAGCACAACGGTCGGTCAGTAACAAGTGGATATCCGAGGGAACAACACCATCTTGTCGACATGATGATGAGAATCAAATGTACCGCTAACAACGCCCCAAAACGTATTATTTGCGGATGAGCTGAGATAAAGGGATTTTTTTGCAGACTATATACTATATTAAAGTTCACACGGCAACCAGGTGGACAATCAGACATGGTTTGATGCTACTCTGGTTTACAGATTCAATGAATGTAACCGAAGAAGATACAATTCATAGACCCAACGTTTCGACACTCCTGCCAAGCCTCCAAACCAAGGCGCTGGTGGTAACGCCGATTAGTGGTGATAATTTTAGAATTATCCCACCCAATTGTATGGTTAGTTAGGCATGTGTGCTCTGATAAAGCTGAAGTTTCTTTTTTGCCAAAGAAAACCGCTTTTGGTACTCTTTTAAACGTGTAGCAAACTGACGTTTGGTCTGTCCGATGTGTTCGTTGTCATACTCATTGCAAGGAATAGAATAAATGGCGTCAGTTCGTTGTTCTTTCGTGACAGGATCCTTAGGTTTGGCGAAAATATGCCCCAAAGTCTGAAAAGGTTTTTGAGCAACTTTAACGTTGTGGCTATTCAAATTCTCTTGATGGGTTCCGTAACACCCCGAATGTAAGGAATAACAGCAAAACCAGTCGCTGGTTCCCTTTCATCAAGAGCGTTACTAGTTGTAACTAGTTTTTGGCAGTTACGGAGAAAGGTTTTTGTATAGCCATTTGCCTTTAGGACATTAGAAACATATTTCCTCTACTCAGCCTTCGAATCGAGTGAAGATGGTAGACAGTCAGCCTTCCTAGGTTAAGGTTTGGCTACAGACTTTTTATGGCAAATATTTAAAGACAAGTGTCTACCGTAAACCCACCCACACCGACAAATACCTCGCTTTCAATTCTCACCACCCTATTTATGAATTGTATCTTCTTCGGTTACATTCATTAAATCTGTAAACCAGAGTAGAATCAAACCATGTCAGACTATATACTGTTTACTAATAAATCTGAAAAGGAAATGAGAAATAAATCTCTTGAACTCCTGGTATCCAAACAAATACAAGTTGCAATTCGTGATCTCTAGCCAGTGAAGTGCCGCAAAGAATTTTATGCACAGCATAATTTCATAATTCAGATCATCAATTGATCATTTTTGTTCTCTTCATGTAGGTTAATAGAAAACTTTGTCAACTCGCTAAAACAAGTACGGAGAACACGAAAGCGATTGAAAAGTTAGCTGATAGAGTTGAAGACTTTGCCTATGATTTATTGGACCAAGTGAAACGAATTGAAGAAAAAGAGCTGCACGATGAAGCTGCGGACCGCTACGCCTCCCTGTTCAGTGAAATGACGGCTGTAGCAATAGCTAACGGACGGGAAAAGGTGCGCCATAACTTCTACCTAATTCCTAATTTTCCACTATCGGTTTCATTTATTATACACAACTTGCCGATTATTTTGCAGTTTTTATCCCATCCATTCATTTTCAAAAGAGTAGAAAAACGGTGGAAACTTGGCTTATCGGAGGACTTTCAGTCACGACTTCCACATCGCTTTCTTCTCTTGCTGATTATGATGGTTGACGCAATACTTACTCCGGTTATGCTCCCATTGAATGCATACGTTGCATTCAAAAACCAACACGGAACAGACTTGCCCAAAATCCAAGGTATTTTGAATAAATTCCATCTTCAATCCTCAATGACATAACGGCTCAAGTGACGAATCAGTTTACAAGAACCAGACCTCTGACACTCAATAGACAGTTCCTCACTTCACTCTGATGGTAACTTCCACTCAGTTTGTGAAAACGTCACGCAACACTGACGATAAAGTCCTTCTTATGACTATCCTCAGTTGGAAAATTAGACCACTGGATAAAATGTTACCCCCGAGTTCAAACCATTTATTTACTGTGGCGAGGCTAAGATTGTGCATGCATTTGCTTCAAAACGTCAGGTTTGGTATAAAATATGGTGTCATAGTAAGTGCCATGTTAAAAACCTTAGCTTCATTCTGCACGGACGTGATGCATATCACAAGTTTTTGCTTCAGGTAGAATCAAATTTTATTCAAAATGCTTGTCTGTATTTCTACAAGGACTTTAGACTAAGTCTTTACCGTACACGTTTTCTCAGTTCAGTGCTTGCAAGAGCTGTAAAGATGTTCAAAGCCTGATACTAGTTGAAATTTTATGCAATTTTTGCCACCACGGAATATTTAATCTACCTTATTGTTATTTACTCCATAGACATTTATGGAAAGTACCTCGAAACTCCCTACGTCATTTTCATGAAGACTCAAGTTATGCAACTGACCTTCATTGGACTCTTCTTTCGGACATCCATGATTGGTTCGTCTGTCGCTTTTACCGTTGAAGAAAGCTTTATATTACTCTTCTTTACTGGATTTGTTCTTAGTGAGATCCAACAGTATCGAAGTTCAGCATCGAAGGTTTATTTAAAGTAAGTGAACTTAGGGCACGCGTTATAATTGTAGCGTGCTGCTCACTCGTGATCCGCATCGAAATCAGTGGGGGTTTTTGCTGCTGTTGTTGTCATTATTGCTTTTGCTTTTTTTTTTTGTCCTTTGGTTTTGATATGCTAAGAAACGTGCCTTACTGCAAAACCATTTTCGCACAGGTTAGTTGCCAAAGAAAAAAAAGGAAAGGTGAGTTCCGCTTGATGATGCAACTGACCTTTTGCATTTCTGATCTCGTGATAACATTTCCTACCAACTGAGCTACGGAACACTAAGGGTGCGTTCCTTTGGGAGAATCTGGATCAGGATTTCTGATCTGTGGCGTTCCTTTCGAGTAAATCCATTTTCAGATCAGTGATCTATCAAATCCAATAAAAGGATTTATCGGATCACTGATCTGTGCGACCCAAAGACGGATCATTGGATCCTTGATCCAACCCGTTCTTTTGGGCGAAGGATCCGAAATTAGTCATTTTGCCCAACGGCGCTCAATTTCAAACAAGTAGGTACTTCATATATTGACCGGAAAGATTGTTGGCAATCGCTCCACAACTTCTGCGATAAACACGAAATAAACTCTATTTTGTAATGTTAAATCGATCGGTCACTGATCGCAGACATTCAGGGTTCCCAAGTATCCATAGCGTAATCAGTACTTGCTTCTGTAAGTCAATGGTAGGTCTTCCCCCATTCCTTTGTCCATGAGGCAGACCTAGGCAAGCAGCTAACAGGCGTTCCAAACAGCTCACTGTAGTTCTTGACATCCGAAAATGACTTTAAAAATCTGAAACACTGTAGAATGGTTTAATGTGTTCGAAATAATTCTCAATGCGGACATGGCCCCACCTCTCCCTTATCAAAATAAACGATAGAAATTCTTCATCTTCACAAAATCTCGCTTCTTGTAGTATTGAATCATCGGGAGGTTCCTCTATGAACGAAACAACAGCTGATCTATCCGCGACGGCCATCTTGTTTTCGTTTTTAAATCTAGCGCGCGCGATTCCGCTGACGCGCTCTACAATTTCGCGTCTGTTGTCATGGTAACTGATCCGATGAACTAAAGCTCCGTTCCTTTGATGCACCGTGATCTGTGTGATCTTGGATCACAAATCCTAACCCGAATCCTACCAAAGGAACGTACCCTGAGTGTTCTTTTCCAGATTTGGTAGTGAGCCAGGGTCACGCAGGCGCTTAAGAGTGTGTCCACGAGAGCATTGGGTAGTCGTGCGACATGCCATCTCACCGATTTCAATGAGACTTTGCCAGTTTAAAGGGTCTAACCCAAAAATCCAAAAGACACACTGGTTTCTGCTTTGGATTTTCCGGTGGGAGATAGACCATCCCTCCCGGTTTTCTTGAGAGAAATTCCGCGCTCTCGCTTGAGAGCAAGTATTAATAGCTCTATCAGACTAAAAACTGTGCTATTATTCTTAAAATAATATTAAAATAGTGTTGTCATTGTCACTTACCGCCATCGAACATTTCCATGCAGAACTCTACCAAACTAACATCTGTTGCGTGATCCGAAGACTTTCCGTAGGAATTATTCAAGCGCGTTCTTCATGCTGTTTCCTAAATAACAATTTTAGAATAATCTGCAGATTTCTATGATTATTTGCTTGCTTCGATCGTAAATTATCTGCATTTTTTTTCAAGTATTCTATTACTTCATCATTCTATTATTCTATTACTTCATCAAACATCAATCTTGGGAACGTTATGTCCCTTGCTCCCAAGATTGATGAAATCCGCTACGTTGCCCAACATGCAAATTTGGATTGTGTTTGTATAACTGAATCATGGCTTCGTAGTTATATTCAAGATAACATTGTCGCGCTCAGTGGCTTCAATCTAGTGCGAAAGGACAGAGTTGATATTACTCATGGAGGGGTTTGCGTATGCATTAGAGACAATATCAACTTTACTATCCTGGAAGATTTAGAAGACCCATCTTTTGAAGCGCTTTGGTTAAAAATTACGACCTGCTCGTCTCCCGAGGGGATTCAGTTGTGTTGTGTTAGGAATAATCTATCATCCACCAAACAACAATAACCCTGCAATTTTAGATTATTTGTGGCAGAGTTTGTCGTCCATTGAATCGCGCTTTCCCAACAGTGGTCTGCTTATTGTTGGAGACTTCAATCGGCTAAACACCAAGCGTCTTCAGAACAGTTTTGATCTAAAACAGATTGTCAAATTCCCCACGCGAGGCAATAAAATAATGGACCTTGTCCTAACGTCCTCCCCACGGTCTATCAGATCACATGTCCGTAGAGGTACAGCCAAAGGATAGATCCCAGCTTCCGGACTCGCGATCAACAATCAAAACAAGGGACTTAAAACCTAGCAATCGCCTTGCTATACATACCTACCTCCAAGAGGTCGATGTGTACACCCTCGTCGGCAACGTACAAGGCTGTGCAGAGAAAGTGTCAATTTTTCAGTCAATAAACCAACATGGTCTGGACAGTGCACTGCCCTTGCGATCCAAAGCGATCCACTCTAGAGATCCGCCCTGGATTAATTCATGTTTGAAAGATCTAATCAGACGGCGGCAAAGAGCACTCGCAGAAAATAATCAGCCGATGTTTCGATTTCTGCGGAACCGAGTGAACCGTGAGCGTAAGATCTGCAGTTGGCGGTACTACGACTCCAAAGTTAGCCAGCTGAAGGAGTGCAAACCGTCTGCTTGGTGGAGTGGAGTTAAGAAACTGAGCGGCACGTCATCGGCCGTTAGGGACTCGGAAGAGCTATGAGATCATTACAACACATAAGGAAGAAGTCTCTCAGTGCCTTGGACCTGGCCAACCTGATCAATGATACCTTCCTCTCCCCAATGCAAGACTTTACACCGTTATCTACTGAATCTTTCCAGCTGTCGCAAGACCACTCCACCAAGCAACCATTTTTCTTTTCTACGCATGCTGTTTACCTTCAGCTTGTGTCGATCAAACCTAGGAAAGTGTCTGGCCCTGACGGTATTCCAGCATGGTTGCTCAAAGGAAAATGCAGATCTCCTTTCCGCTACGATATCTGATATCATTAACAGTTCTTTTGCTGAAAGAAGTTTACCACCTTCTTGGAAATCTGCTGATACCGTGCCGATCCCAAAGCAGAAACCAATTAAAGACGTAAATAAACATCTGCGTCCCATCTCGTTAACGTCCATTCTCTCTAAGGTGGCAGAGGAGTTTGTTGTTGCGGAATACTTGCGACCATCAATTCTCAAGAAAATTGGAGACAACCAATTTGGGGCTATCCCAAAATCTTCTACAACACATGCATTAATCAGTATGGTGCACTCCTGGGCCAAACACACAGACGGTACAGGATCCACCGTCAGGGTCGTCTTATTCGATTACCGGAATGCTTTTGACGTGATAGACCACGCGCTTCTCGCTGGGAAACTGCTCGCCTTGGACATACCGGTTGGCGTATCGTTTTGGATCATCGACTTCCTTACAGATCGTACAGAGAGAGTCAAGTTGGGAGAAGATTGCCTGTCCGAATGCAGGAATGTACCGGCAGGGGTGCCTCAGGGAACCAAGCTCGGGCCGTGGCTGTTTATTCTTATAATCGACGACATCAACGCCACCAATACGAATCTGTGGAAATACGTGGATGACACAACTATTGCAGAGTGTGTTCACAAGAAAGAAGGCATTCGTATTCAATCTGATGTGGAGGAACTGATTGCTAAGTCTAATCAAAATAAGTTCAAGCTAAATGAATCGAAATGTAAGGAACTGCGGATTTCGTTCGCTAAATCAGCCGCGGACTTTGCTCCAATTGTTACCAACGGGAAAGCAATAGAGGTAGTGTCTACTGCTAAGTTGTTGGGGCTAAACATTTCTTCCGACCTTCGGTGGAACTGTCATGTTGCTGAAATAAGTAAAAAAGTTGCAAGTCGATTATATTTTCTTAAACAACTGAAGAGAGCGAATATTCCCACTAAAGATCTGCTAATCTTTTACAGGACGTGTATCCGCCCAGTAATGGAATACGCATGCCCGGTGTTTCACAACGCGCTTCCTGCATATTTATCTGTTGAGTTAGAACAGCTACAGAAACGTGCCATGCGAATTATTTTTCCGTTTGTTCCATATAGCGACGCATTAAATCAAGCCAATTTGGAGACGCTCTTCCAACGCAAGCAGTCTATCACAACTAAGCTTTTTGATTCCATCACCTGTAACTCAGACCATAAACTGTATAAGCTCCTGCCTCCTCAGAACAACTGTGAACTCAATTTGAGACGAAAGAGGAAATTTACGAAGAGAAGAGACTCATGAATACATTTATATATAGTAATTGCAGTTAATCTGTGTACATTTTTCTTATAATTTTCTCATACTTTTATTAGATTTTACTATTGTAACGATTAATCTAATTCAGCTTTTGGCTGCGATTTTAATCAGAATCAACTATCTACTGCTATCAACTACTACTTCACGCAAATCTAAATTCTCTCGATCGAGTATTGCCGGCGTTTAACTGCGTGACTTGTAAAATTAATTAAGAATGAGCCAGCAATATTTTGACCAATAGGCTTCCTGCAAATTTCCCTTGATGAAAAAATCCCAAGACCTAGTCAGTTGTTTTCGTGAGCAAAGACAATAAATATGAAAGAAAATTAAGATACAAAGGTAGGGGTTTTTTTAGCTTAATAGCATCTGTACCCTTTCCTGCAGTCTTCGTCTAAATATTGCAAGGTTCCTCCTTATCTTCTGCCTTGTTCGGTCAGTTTCGACTTCTGAAGCTAGATCATCGGTATCGGCCTCGTCGTCCTCATTCCGACTTACAGAGGGGGACCTCGACAATAAACCAATTTTTGTTGCAGCAGATAACCGGCTGAAGTATCGGGCGATTTGCTACTCTATCAACCAGTCAGCCTCAGACAACATTTCTGGCCGGTGTTGTCACTCAAACTCGATATTTGGGAAGCCACATTAGAGGCGGTTGCATCACTAGTTTCTTCCCCTGTCCAGCACACGTCTAGGATATAATTTTTTTGTTTTCTGAGGAAAAGTGGCTGCTTTTTGTGTTTTCCAAAGAGCTGATCCAAAGTCCACCTGGCTAGTTAGGGATTGTTCGTCAAAATTTTACCTAAGGTGCGACCTTGAACGTATCCACCCCCCTACAGAACGGAAAGTCTCCGTCCATTTCCTCTTGATCTTAAGGCGGATTTTTTAGTCAGCTTCGCCTTGTGTTTGCCTACGTTAAGGTGCTTTTGGATGGCAGTGAATGACTGGAACGTCTTAATACATCCGGGAAGTCCTATTAGCAAGAATATCTCGCCTTCTTGTTCTGTCTGTGACGGATTGGGTATGGTTCTTGCGATGACCCGCGTTCAGAGATCTGTGCACGTTGCTGATAACCACCCGCTTCTACGATTAGTTTGCTGAAGGTTTCTAATGCGATGAACCTGGTGAGATCCTGAGGTGCTCCAAACTGTGCCAGTTGGTGTGCGCTATAAACTCGTCGCAGTTCTAAAGTTAGAGGGAGGATCGCCCGCCTCTATTTATGTGAGCGTCTCTACATTACCTGCGTATTCCTAGCAATCATATGATATAAAGTTCATCTCAGTCACAAATCACCAGTTAGAAAAACTGATGTTCAAATAAGCGCTCTTCTTGCCCTTCTTACTTATTCATTGCCGACTCTAAGATAGCCGTTAAAGTACGCGTTCTATTAATACGATACGAGCCAATACGAGCTAGAATAAGCTTCGTCTTGGACGAAACGTATGTTTGGAATACATTGACGTCTCTCAAATGAAGGGATGAGCTTAATTTTTATGTCGAGGTCGAGGTCGACGTGACTTCACATTAAAAGCGTTTTCGACAGAACAAACTTGTGAGCATCACTGCACAAACTGGGAAAGTAAACACTTGTATTTATCTCCTACGCGTTTCGTCTGACAATAGTAGACTTCATCAAGGATTTTTTTCAAGTAGGGTAAATAAGCTTGCTTATATACAAATGGTAAATAAGCTATCTCTTTACTATAGAAGCCAGTGGAAAGAATTCGCCAGGTGCGCCTACGGTGTTGTACATGCGTGACATTTCTCGGACGTTACATGTATGAGGACGTGATCCGTTTGAAGGTCACAGATTTAGTGTAAATATTTGATCCCTCAACACATTACATCCTCCTCAACGTAAGGTCTCTAGTTTGCAGAGGTCTTAGGGCGCTTTATTGCATGGATTTGCCTTCTGCGGCCAGAGGGCTAAAAGCGAATTTCTCGGGTGTAATTGCTTTTTATTTCTCAATTGATGTTGTCGCAAACACAGTTTATGGGAGTCACGAGACAAATGGAAATAAATAGCAAATAAAATGCATTCTCTTGAGAAATAAAGTTATAAATAACAGGGGTTCTTTGAAACAAATAGTGATAGAGAAGGTTTCAGTTCTGGTCAATATTGACTTTTCATAGCCTACTTCCAAATCTGAGGGAACACAAAAACATACATGTATGATGATGCGAGAAAGAGAATAAAAGTACAAATGAAGAAGAAGGAGAAAACATAGGAACCCGTGTTGCTTGCCCTTTTGCGGCGTGCAGATATCTTTTGAGCCAGACCTACACACCTTAGCCCGACACCGCGCAAAGAAACTCGAGAGAGTGCTGCGTACCAACTGGCTCGCACGTGCACGCAGGAAGGCCGTGACATTCAACGAAAATAATGGCAAATCCATACGATATTTGCAGGCAAAAAACAGGCAAATAAAATAACAGAAGGTTTAAGAACTTTCTAGAAGTGTTTTCTTGAAAAAAAAAAAAGATGAACAATTTGTACTTCTCACGCTACAAATACTATTTCTGCGTAAAATTTCTCGATGGTGGAAAGTGGAAAAAATATTTTCCAGTCTTATTTTCTGGAAACATGGCGCAGTTAATAAATTTTATGAGGCTATTGATATTTCCTTTCAAATAAGGGGGACATAGTTTTCCGTCATCCACGGTCTGGAAAAGCCGAAGTTGTAACACACGGGAACTTGTTACACCAGTCCTTATTGTTGTGCAATAATGATAATAAACAATCAAATTATAGACTAATGAATGTTTTGTTCCGTACGAAAGCCCTGCTTCCTGATTTTAGCAAATCTCCAAAGTAATAAACGACAGAAGAAAGAAACGCTACGATTTTCCCATCGATTTTTCGCCAACATGCATCTCTCTAAACTTGAACTTTTCCATGCCTACAAAATATCTCGGAAGTTTTTCACATTTTTTAAGTTTTATTGATCAATCATCTTGTATAAAGAGCTAAAAAGTGTGTGTTTATTTGGTCGTGACCAAATAAACCAGAAATAGAGCCAGAATTGCGTGACAGGTGTAGTTGAGAGAAGCTTGTCACAGTCGCAGATTTTAAAAGGCATAAAAGACAAAAATACGATAGTCCTCAAATATTTTTTTGATGGTTTTCAGAGATGAAATGATGGATTTTAAAGGGTAGTTAAAATTAGTGTTGTAGCCTTCTGGCAAGAGGAGATGTTTGACCTCAAAGTTGTCAGATATTTGGATGAATTAGTTTTATTTATAGTAGTGCTACATGTCGGGAATAGCCTTCTTACAAGGCGCGGCGTTCACAGAACGCAGCTTGTCAAAATGCTTAGTGTCGTTCATAGTTATACAGTACTGTAGTTATAATTGTGTATTTATAGTTTGATCCTTTTTTAAATGGCTGATGAAGTGCCCGTGATTAAATTAAGTTTAATGATTGATTGTTCATTAGAACTCCAGGCGATCGCACCCAACCTGCAAATATTCTCGTTATTTTGACGATTTAATTCAATGAAATGACTTTGTTTTTTTTGTGTGCTTTTTTTTGTCAGAGACATGTGGAACTACTTGGATGTGTTGATAATGCTTGTTTATGCCTTCGTCATTACAATTCGAATAGCAACTGTTATTATTGGTGGTGATCCCTATAAAAATCGTTTGTTGGAACTTGCTCATTACGGTTATGGATTCGATGGCATGCTTCTTATTCTACGATTTTCCAGCATCCTGGAGCTCAGTTCAGTTATTGGTCCACTACAACTGGCGTTGTTTCACATGTGTCTTGACTTACTGGTCATACTTATCCAGTTTGGTTTTGTCATTGTCGCATTCTCGTTGGCCATCACTAAGTGTTACACAGCTGAGACATCCTTCCTGACGCCCTTGAACAGCGGATCAAATAGTACAGAGTAATTTCCTATGTTTTCTTCTCATATTACTTTGTAGGAACTTTTTTAAAAGTTCACAACATAAAGTTTCCTTAAAAAACCCGAACACATATGGAATTTTGAACTCAAAATCAATATCTGATATAAAAACATTTAAATCATCATCTACCTGTCTTAAAAAGTGCTTGATCTATATTTATATCTAGAATCGAATGGTACAAGAAGTAACATAGACTCTGCTGTTCTCACTTGCACTGCCACTTATCCACATTTTATTTCCGCAGTGCTTTACTGAACGAATTTCCCGTATCTTGCTTTTATTTGAGGCTCCGAAAATACATGCCTTCGAAAAAGGAATCCTTTCTTCACTTTGCTTGCTCTTGGATGTATTATCCGTGGGTGGGTTAATTGAGTTGTCTCTTCTTCCGTTGAAAAGTGATTGGGGAAGCACAATTTTACGAAATGTTATTGGCCGTTTCGACGCAGACTTCCATTCTTAATTAAAAGTAATATCCAGTTTTAAAGGGGTTTCTTAGGATATAATAATCTTGTTGTTGTTTTTTTAATCTTGTTGAAGGTACTGCGTTGAAGGCAGTTTGAATTGGTAAGTCAACTACGCTGATACTTAAATTATCACTTATCCTGTTTCATCTCTTCTTGTCCTATATCATTATATCTTATCTTAACATAATTCAAGAATAACAAAACTAATCATCATTTCAAAACGCTTTGACAGTTTCGCGTATTTCTTTCAGCTTCTACAAGTCTGCAAGGCAGCTAGTCTGGTCTGTATTTGGAATGACCCATTTCGAGGAGATGGAATCCATCACTAGTTTAACTTCGGACGTTGTTGTTTTTTTGTACTTGGTTTTCTTGGTTTTGTCAGTCATTATGTTGGTTAATATTTTGGTAGCCTTGTTGACCACCACATATCACAAATACAAGGTAATAGCTAATGAATAAAGAGATAATAATAACTTCTTACTAGCTGAGTACGAGGGCCGTAATGGGGAACGTTGGCTTGAGTTCGTGGCGGTGCGGACCAAGCGCAGTTAGGTCCGTACGAAAAAGACTAAGGGCCAATATTCCTCAGCGCGGTTCGAGCAATCGAAGTTAGTAGGTAAGATAACTTGGCTCTATCAACTGAGATGATAGTGTAGATTGGCCAAGAGAAGAGTTTATAAAAGCGGATGTTTCGAGCGAGTAGTTTATATGGCACTCGTACCATACTTGATTATTTTGAAATTGCCAGCTTTCGCAAAAGATATACACGGTCTCTATGGTAACGGTTCAAATGGCAAAGGATCTAAATCATCCAATCCAAGATCCAATCCAAGATCCAATCTAGGATCCAATCAGAACACTCAGGACTTTCTTGCGATAGACAAAATTTAATTTACTCCCAGAAAATAATAGTAATTAATTTTTTTCGCAAGCATCTCAGAGGTCCAGAATCCAAAATCCTCGAGTTTGTTTGGTTGATTCCGCTAGCTTCAGCGGTCCTCATTTTCCCATCCGAAAAGAAAGAAAAGATTTCTCCTCTATATTTCAGCAAACAAACTCTCTCAACTTCAAAATATTAATTTAAATCTACTCAAAGGGACTTTCCTTGCCATCGAAAACTCAATAGAAGTCAATCTTGGTAGATTATGATCGGCGATGAAAGTAAACAATATAGAAAAGATCGTCGTCATAGCTATTTAAATCGATTTTGTTTGTCAAACTAACATCAGTGAACAGATTTAGGGGAGGGGCCTGGGAGGCCCGGCAAACCCCCCCCCCCCCCCTCATTTTCGGTAAAAAAAAATCAAAAGAAAAAAAGAATTGCAGAAGGAAGAAAAGCCGGCAGGGCAAGCGACAAAAAACCGGGCTCCCCCTCAGCTCAAGGTCTGGATCCGCTACTGAACACTGTTCTTCAATCAAAAGTTTCATACACCTTTCTTTTCCGACGCGTTCTCTAATTTGCAGGTGTCAGATCGTGACAGATACTTTTAAAAATAATTGTTTCAAAGTTTGCTTTGAAGCCTTTTAAATTACAGTTTTCGTCCATGCGGAAATGGAATAATGTTTCGGTGAATCCTTCAATTTGCACTACCTCTGTTTTCTATACTACCTACTTGCTGAAAAAGATGTTTTCTTTATGGAGGATCTTGCCTTAATTACAGCTCTTAATCATTCGAGTTCTTTCTGCGAGCATTTATTTAAGTTTCGGGGAAAAAAAACAATAAAAATGTTATTCACCAGCTCAGGTCCGTCCGTGTTGGGAAAAATCGTACCCTCTGTCTTGAGTACTGATCCAAACCTCGGGCACAGTTTTTACCAATACGGACCATTTACCATTACCATTCGCTTATTTTATACGGTCGATTGAATCTTTTAATTAAATTATTTTTTTATTATTTTTTTAACACAGACTAACGCAGAAATCGAATGGAAATTCTCACGCGCAGTTATTGAGGAACAGTACAGACGCATGCACTTAGTTGTGGTACCGTTCAACATAATTTCTGAGCCATTAAAGGCCTTATATTTTGCACGATATTCGGATCAACTGGCCGAGGTACTAGAGTTAAGTGTCCAGAGGAATTTATTGTATAGTATAAGTAGCTTTGGAGAGTTTTTCTTCGGTCTCTTCAGCGAATTTTGCTGTTGTTTTCAATAATACATTGGTCGACTAAAAGTGGCGAGTCTCCGCTACGAGAATCAGCGTCTCAGCTTTCCTCTTGTATACCAGGTTAACGAAATAAGCTTCCATTTTCTCCCGCCTTGGCTGCCACAGGAATAAGCTCACATAAATTAAGCCACTGTTGATCAGGCATAAAGTAAAAAGTACCTAACGGGTGGAAAAACGCTAATGAATTAGTTGCTACTAATTTTAGTTCATTATGTTTGTGATCGGTTGAGATGGCGGTGTAAGTTTTTCAAACCAATCACTGAACGAATGAAAGAAAAGCCAATCCAATCCCGGATTATTTTCAAACTTATCAAATATCTTGCTGAGGCTCGAAGAATGGTTTTACATGTAAGAGCGATAAGTTAGAGCTACTCTACATAAGAATATTGAAGAAATATCCAAACTTATTTTAAATTTCTTCTTACTTTTATTTTTGTGCACATAGAGAAAGAATCAAAGGACCGAGAAGTACAAGAAGTTTTTTCAAGAAAAGTTTTTCCCTGAAATAACAAAACGCTACAAGGAAAAATATGACGGATCATTTCCGTTAACTGGTACATGATTACTAAGTACAGGCTCATTTTTCAGCCTTTTAGTGATTAGATATATTGGTTATCCCCTCCACAAAGTTTTAAACGTCTTTCCTTTTGAGCAAATTTTAATTACTTTATTTTATCTCTCACCTGTATCCGTCTAGGCGACAAAAAACTGGATAAGCTGGGAGAAAACCTCAAGTTCGTGACGAAAAATCTAGCAGAAATGCGGAATGATCACTCCCAGGTAATTTTGTTCCCATAAAGTGGCGAATTAATTCACCCTGACCTCTTTACGTCCAATTGGTTGCATGTTTCGACAGTGCTGTAGTGAGACACATAACCCATAATAGCACAATACTGTATACAACTGGTTCGAGAAAAGTTGGCGGAAAGAAGAATACGGCTCCAGGCGACCATCTGGAAAGACATTATAGATATCTGGTTGGTAGGTATTAGGTATTTGATAAGTCAAATGAATAAATAAATAAGTTCATAACACCTGCTGTGACTCATATTTACAATGAATTCTCTACGATATTCATTAAACGATGAGGCCAAGGAATCGTGACCATAAAACTACTCCCATTTACTCTCGGGGTTGTCGCGTGCACTTTACGCTTCTTTCCCGAAAACCTTTCAGACACACTTTGTGTCTGTGTTCTCCCGTTGTAAATATCTTAAAACTGTTTTTTTTCTATATGAAGACGGCTTTCAGATGTAATATCTCCCAAGAAAACGTAGTTGAGACGGGTCTGAATCCTGGCTCTCACACTGGAACCCCACTCTGTTTTAAAGCCATTGGTGCTTTGAACAATTCGACCCCGATTTCAATTTAGGAAGTAACGATCTGATTATCTGATACTGACTTCTTCTTCACGTCTTCTTCTTGAAGAGATTGATGAACCTGGAGAGAAAACTTGAACTCGTAATAGAGCAACTCCAAAGTATATCACGAGGAGATCCGGTAAGGATTGTTTGCAAGACGTTTTGTTTTGTGTTACCCTGTGCTTTTCTCTATTCGCTCGAGACTTTCAATGTCCATCTAATTAAGGAACTCCAGCGCGCGAGGCGTTCTCGCGAGGAGAACCCATAATTAAGGTAATATGTAGACTTCAAAAAAAGTAAAATTTTGTTTTTGAAAAATAGCCGTACCAAGTAAACAATTTAGTGCTCAAATTGAAATTCAAACCACTCAAGAATAATTAAACTCCCAAAAAAGCAGATTATTTGTATCAAAGTAATTCAAACGTCTGTAAAACAAAGCTTACTTCTGTGAAATAATTTTATTAATAAAGTCAGACTTGTAAATCAAGTGAGGCTAGGTATGCTACGATGATTGAGTTTTCGAGCTTTCGCCGATCTACGGCATCATCAGGGAATGTAGATGGAATCTTTGAAGTGAAGAGTATATCGGGCGGGGTGTTAGGCTTGATAATAGGGGTTCAGCAGACAATAGGACTGGACAATGGCAGGTATGTCAATGCGGTTAAGGTTAATAAAGTTTCCGCAAAAAGTGACTTAATTTAAAAATTTAAAAAAAACGAAGTTTGAAGATTAAGATAAATGTTGCTCATTCTATTGGTGCAAAACAGATTTTATCAAAATTTCCACAAGAGAAGGAGAACAAGGGAAGATTGAAGAAAGTGGTGTCATTCTTCGAAGACGACGAAGAAACAAACTCATCATCATCAGGTAACATTATTTTCTCTTCGAGAAAGGCTATACTCTTTTATAATCTTTTTTATGAGGACTAACATTTCAGCAAAACCATCACTTGTACGGATGTGGGCAATCGAACAGAATCACTTGCGCATATAAACATCCTACCCTGTCCATTCATTCGAATGCATTTCACTTATCGGTTGAAAGTTTGATAAAAGTGAATCCTAAGTGCTGCCTTTGGATTAATTAGAATCTTCGAATGAGATATCAGGGCTGTCATTTGGCTAAAAAAATATATCAAAAAATTTCTTTCTAGCAAACAGAAAACTGAGTACCTCAATGGCAGAAGTACAAATACATCTATCTCAAGGGGAGCAGGTATGGTGTTTCGCTTTTCATCTGCCTAATTTGAGTAAATCACAAATTTAACGAATCAAGTTTACTATTCGCTGTTACATGGTGCACATTCACTGTGAAGTGTCATGTGAGTCATAAGGGAATCACACTAAAGCCGCCAAATCATTTACAGCCTTTGTACCTGCTTGCATGTTATTATTACTAATCAGTAGGTAACCCTATCGGGTGTCTGGTATGTTGGCTGATAATGTCCACGGCTGAGGGATTTTACGAAAAATGGATTTTTGGCCGAGAAGCGAAGCTTCCAGGGAAAATGTGAAATCTTTAGGACAAAATCTCAGCGATAACTATGAATTCACACGTGCTCTCACTCAAAGTAACGAACTGATCATTCATGACAGATACTACATAATTATTAGGACGCATTTTCTCGATGAGGTTGATACCGGTATTCATGATATTTTTCTTTCCTTTCAACCCATCAGGCACAGGAAGAAAAAGAGAATCACATCACCGGAACCTCTTAAATGCAAAACTTCACACAGGACGATGGCCCAAATACTCACTTGTGAATCAATCGATATTTTTGACGAATTTCTCTCACGAAGCAAATTCTTTGCAGTGGATGATGTGTTGCTTTGAATCTATATTTGAATTGAATTTGTAGAGGATGTGTGTTGTGTGTGTGTGTGTGTGTGTTTGTGTGTGTGTGTGTGTGTGTGTAAACTTGATATTGATAATATCTAGAGGTAAGTACAAATAGTCTAAGGAGAAACCTCGCAACGGGATCGCATTATGTCGACGTGCACAAATTGGCAGAGGAATTATTCTATTGATCCCAAGACTTCTTCATTTAACGCGTCTATAAATTTCGCGATCTTTGGAAATTTTTATTGTTATAAGCAAAGGAAGCAGATGGCATTAGGCGTATTTGACTGATTATGACTAATAGAGTTAGAATATCTCTCTGCAGTTTTGGTTTAGTGTGGAATGGAATGCGAAAGCAACTATTTTCAACTACTCGTTTCAGTAGTGTTCTTAGCCGTAAGGATCTCTTAAATTCGTTTCTTCACCGCAATGCAAATATATGAATTTCATATATCTAAAATCATTATCCAAAATGCCACTACAAATTTAAGCCATAACATGAATGGGCTGGCTCCAAGAGCCCTTTGATTTCATATTTATCGCGAAAGATCGGTACCACATGCTAAGAACGCATTACGTTACAAAGTTATAATTTCAATCAAAACTAGAAGTGCGACTGGTGCAAACTAATTACTGCTGATTGAAATAAGTTATAACGGATGTCATGGCTTGGTAATTTAACGCTAGTTGAGATCTTAATCATAGTATCATACAACTTAGCTTGATTGCTATTAAGTGTCATCGATTTATCAATATGTTTCCGGACTTTATGATTTACTACTTCTACTTCTTCTGTCTTCTTGTTATGCAACTATTTATATCTCCCACGTTTATTCAATCATTTCCATGTTGTTGGAGAGAGGTAAGCAAAAAACGAAGAAAGCAAGCAAAAAAGAAAGAGTGCACGGTTTTCATGTACTTTTAAATGCTTTGTGTCTTGCCTTCTTTCAATAGTCCTTATCACTTGTCAAAAAAATTCGCCACAATATATATATTACGAGTGCACTTGTAACGGTTGCTGATTCGTCTTTCCCTTAAAACGTGATTTTCAGCCTTGGTCTGTAGCAGCAGTCGGTGAATGTAAACGTGTGTCTAGCTACCTAGTATGATATTGCTTTTTCCTTTTGTATTTCATCCATAGTATTCTATTTCTGTTGTTCCTTGATATGACCTTCTTATCGAAAAAAAAAAGATTTTGTCTTATGTTAGACCTTTATTTTGGATAATTGCGGTGGTCATTTACTGTTGAAGAAACAGTAGTAATAGGAGTCGGTGCGGAGGAGAGCCAATCAGCTTTCAGTATTTTGATCACGTGGTACAAATAGACCAATCAGAAAGCCGGATTTTTACATTCCATTCTCACGCCATCTTTAAAACCGCGGAGGCTCCTGAGTACTAGTCGGGTAAAATTACGCGATACAAGGGGTTTTATTTACATTTCTCTTTACAACTTTTGTTATCTAGTTGTTTTTCAAGCTGTACGATTTTGTTTTCTTCGTGTACAGTTACGTTTTCTAGATAAAGTTTTTCTTGTTTCCATTGGTCTCACATTTCTGAGAAGGATGTGATTGATTTGTCGGTAAAGTTTTTTAGTTCCGCAGCTTGTTTTTTGATGGTTTCTGAATGTAGGATGATAGCGTTGATATCCTATAGCATGTATCTTGTACCATCTGTGATGGAATTGAGTTGAACGAAGAAGTTTTCAATTTTCTTGTTGTTTTTGGCCATCTTGAATTGGAAAAAGGGGTTGCGCACGGAATTTTTTATACTTTATGATGATGTAAAAATAGTATAAATTGACGTTGTCAGCGTGTTATTTTAGATTATTTCACTATGGGAAGACAATTGGCATTGACTACATCGACGCCAAATGTTGATGTAATTGAATCATCTCCATTTGAAAGCGCAGGAGGCTCTTCAAAAGATGTTCAAACGTTTATGAACAAGGTGGCCGAATTGGAAAATTGATTCAAGAGAGAGAGATGGGGGAGGGGGGAGGGGGGCACAAAGCGGAAAGGAGAACCACTTTTACACGATGCCTACTATGGGAAAATGGAGTGTCGCAAATCGGATACGTCTACAGTTTGACATAAAAAGAAAAGTTGCAAGCTTTACTTTCGAGTAGAAATCTTCCATAGGTATCGAAAAAGTATATAAATTCTACTTGAGAAGACTCTTAAATTCTAAGAACTTCCTTATCCGTCCCTAATATCATCGGCTAACTAACTTCGGTTTATGTTTTTTTTTTTTTCATCTTTTGAGGTTTTCTGTTTCTTAGTTTTTGTTTTGCTTTGTTTTTTTTTGCGGTATATTTTTTAGTTCGTTTACCAAATGATACTTAACGATTTTTTTTGAGAACCAGAGCCGCAAATGTTGGTGTTTAAATTCATGTTATATTATTTCGCTTTTCAATATCCTGTTACGTTTCTAAGTACATCGAGTCAGTTAGCGTTTTGTGATTTATTTTGACTTGACCTTTTGCTTTATATAGATCATAAGTGAATAAAATAAATGAGCGCGAAACGAATGTTTATTGAGTATATCCAAAGCATTTAAAGAAATATGAAAGAAATATTGCACCAATTACAAACTGATCATGAAGGCAGAGACAAAGATGTCTATCCTCTATAATGTCAAGGTAATCGTGTCTTTGTTCGGTTTTGTCCAGAAGTGGAAGGGAAGAAAAGCATTTTTCCTTGACCTGGCGATATTTGCACTGATTCACTTTTTCTTGCAATTGTGAAATCTAGAATAAACGTAAGTTTCCTCAGCCTCGGATCAAAATGAAGTGTGGTCGACAATACTACCATTAGTAACACTAGCTATAACCCTTCTTTTAATTTACGTGGATCAACATTCACATATCCTTTTTACTGTTGTACATCTAAGTGGTAGTTCTCTCTCCAGAAAGAAGAAAATTGCTGAAGTCTGTCTTGATAACTACACAAAATCGAAGATCTAACTCTACTTCTCTTGTGCGGCTACTTTCGGTTTTGGGCTAGCCCTTAGTTATGGAGTGTATTTCTTCCAGGGAAGGCAGCTCAGCATCTGGAAGAAATAAAATCGGAAAAGTATCGGGTTGAAGATGGGTCGGGGTGTTACTAAACTGAGGATAGGCGGAACCATTATTTTTTTGGTCAAAAGGATAAATTTATATTTAATGAAATAAAATAGAGACTAAAAGCACCTTAACAATGTCCAAAATTTCATTTTCGGGTATAAAGAAGATTAATTTCATTGATTGGTTTCTTTACTTTTTAAAACTGAAAATTAATGTTTTCGCATGTTCCGCTGGCTCCGGAGGTTCCGCGGTCTACTGAGCTGTAGTTTAGTATCACCAGATGAGTTGTTATGCTTTACTTTAGACGAGATTACAAGCAAGTGTGTGTTATCATATCTTAGCTAGTGCAAAACATGATAGGAGACAGGCTTAAACGTCATAAACTTATCTGAGTTTACGGAATTTCTGGCGTGAAAATTACTAAATAGACCATGTATCTTGATAACTTTGATATTTTTCATAGTTTTTAGGACATATTAGATTACCATGGCAACAGTATTCATTTCCTGCTAAGTTCTGAATAAATCTATACGTAATGAGTCACCTTAAATTCTTAAAACTAAAACTGCTCTAAACTGTATGTAAAATCTTTTTTGGAAAAAATTGCAGCGTTATACATACCTATTCATAGTTCCCTTTGGAACGGATTTTTTAAAATAAGCAATTAAAAACATGGGATTTACCTCAATAATATTGTCCTTTGTAAAAGGGGTATCGAGGTCTCCCTTTGGCTTAATGTATCCTTTGAAAGGACGATCATCAGGCACAACTATTTCTACTTCGTCTGGAAAAGGACTGTGCTCGTCCAGCTGCCACAACTCTTCAGGATTCCTTTTGAGATTTTCTGGCATCCTCCTAAAATCGGTAAAAGTACTTAAACCTATCGAGAGAAAAAAATAGCCAGCAAAGCCGGTGAACAAGACTTGCATCACCTATGAGTAAACAATTAAGAGAGCGTTAACACCAAAACAAGTCTTAAATGTACGAAATTTCACTAAATGTGAGGACTAAATGTGAGGAACGTGAGTTAAATGTGAGTTAAATAATTTTTCCGATACGTGGGGTATTTTTAGGAAAAAGACCTTATTACCAATCATCGAAAATCCCCACGGTGATCTCTAGGATGTCTACAGAAGTAAACTCCCTTCAGACTGGCAAAATATGAAATAGTAGTACCTGGTAAATGTGGTAAAATATTGCCTCTGCCCTCCGGAGAGTACCAAAAATCGCATTGTATGTCCCATTCGCTTATCTTCCCTTCCATAAGCATTTCGTAGAGATTTGGATCGAACGGCTTGATTTTCTGTTTGATGCGCTTCCTAACAATAGCCTGTCGATTACAACCCCACCTGACGAATTTCAATCTCCTTATCTTTTTCCTGTAATTAAACAGGAACTGCTTTTCTTCTTCAAGGTTAACGAGAGTCCCTTCATTTCTAGCCATGTTGGAAATTTGTAGATGAAGATGTGTATTTACCGATCATGCAGCTGCAATCTGGGTAATGACGAGCATGCTAGCTGACACTGTTTACCCCCAGAAACGTAGTATTTAGATTGAAAGACAAATTGAAACATAGCCTATGAAAATAATTGTCATTGTCAAGACAATTCAATTAGAAGTGAGAGAATAAAAGACAACCAAATCCAATGACTCAAATACATTCACTTTTCTATTGATTTGATTTCTCTGATATTCTCAGGTGATGAATTTTACAAAAAGCCGCTGCTGTAACTTACACTGCGTTTTAAAGTCAGACGTATAAATCATGTGAGGCCAGGTATGCTACGATAATTAAGTTTTCCGAGCTTCCGCCGATCTACGGCATCATCAGGGATCGAGAAGCAGGTTTGAGCTAGTATCATAATCGGCCTTTAAAATTGCTCTAACTGCTCGGTTCTGTGATTTTGGTAATTTGTCGCTCAAATTATTACTTAAGCCGTCCCAAACAAGGCTGCAGTAGTTAAAGTGAGGTTTCGTTTATACTAGTATGGTAGTAGATTTTGAAATAAGAGGCCTGATACGTCTAAAGACACCTATCGCGGGAGATACCTTTCAACAAATTTAGTCAACCATTGTTAGACCAGGTCAGCCGATCGTCCTTACCTAATGATTGAACGTGATCAACTCTGCTGATAACTTGGTCTTGTAATTTTTTGCTTATATCATCATAGCTCTCGGCAAGAATTTTCTGGCGAGAGCCAATTACCATAAACTCAGTTTTCGCTACATTTAGGCTAAGCTTATTAGCAAAATATATTCTTGCGGGGAGAAGTTTGTGCTTAAGACTCCAAAGATACCAACCTATAAAATCGTATTGGGGAATATATAAATTAAATAAATATAAATTCACATAAAACCTATAAGCTAATCAACGAACTAAGCTCGCGCAAATGTTGCAGAAATCGTAGTGTCGACCAAATCAAAACTGATAAGGAAACTTTAAATTTTGTAACGGATATCATGGAGGTTTTTAATTTTTTTTTTCACATCTGTCGGACCAAATCTAGGCAAATCGACTCTGGAAGCTATCTGCAACCCACTAATACAGCTTTTTCTTTAAAAGCTCCAACCGTCAGTACAGTGTGCGAGCTACTGAGTCAGCTTGACGAGAAAAATGCCGTGAGATTGGATATAGTCCCCTGTACACTCCTGAAATGAACCAATTCCATTCTTATGGGTGGTTTCTTACTTATTTGAACGTTGAAAATGAATGAAAATAATATATTACCATAATCTATTCAGTAAAAATTATGATAAGCCAGTTGTTCACTTCTTATTCCTTTGGCGGTCTTATCTTACAGATGGAATTTCGGTCACCTTTTCCTTATTGTGGTCGTGAATTTGAAATGGAGACAGATCTTTTTACGTAAACTACAATTTGCGGCTAAATATTGGCATATTGCCATTATGTTGCAAAAAGGTGTTTGATTACGAAGGAAAATTACTTTATCTTGTAAAAATTGATCTCATACAGAAATTTCCTGAAAATAGCCCTCCTTATACTTTTAAGGTTAGAGATTGACAGCTCAGCAATCTGAACCTCCAGTTTTATCTAAACTATTAAAAAATACATCTACCAACAACTGACAACAACGGATAAAAACAAACAATTGATCGGAGTGATCGGAAGCCAGACTGGCAAGTTTTTGTTTAATTTTCTAAGTTGGCTGATTTGATGGCATTACTATTTGCTTCATTCCGCGCCTGTTTGTATTGTTCCCACGTAGCAATATTATTTTCCCTGACAGCTGTGATCCATCAAAAAAAACGCGAGTGCCTGTCTTCGCTTTAAGACTGATAAGTTGGATTTGCGAGGTTATGATAAAATGCGTAGCAGAAATGTATAATTACCCAAACTGGACCTGAATTGACAGCGAAATATTTCAAGACTAGAGATTAATCATAGGAAGAGCTAAATTTCTTACATGGCACTGAGTATTTGTATTTGCTACATTGCTATATGGCAGTATTTGTATTTGCTACATTGCTATATGGCAGTATTTGTATTTGCTACATTGCTATATGGCAGTATTTGTATTTGCTACATTGCTATATGGCAGTATTTGTATTTGCTACATTGCTATATGGCAGTATTTGTATTTGCTACATTGCTATATGGCAGTATTTGTATTTGCCACATTGCTATATGGCAGTATTTGTATTTGCCACATTGCTACATTGCTGTATGGCACTTTTTGTATTTGTTATATTGATTCACCTTGTTGAATATGCGTGGTGTTCAGGTAAAAAAAATCCAGAAAGCTTTACGATTTAGAAAAAAATCTTCAGTTGAACAATACTTAACGGTCTATACGGAAAAATCAACCTCAGAAATAACAAAAAAATTTACCGGTCCGAAGAATGGTCCGAAAGTGGCGAGACCTCACTTAGAATCAAAAATTTCAGTGTTCATTTTCCAGCCATGACTCGTTTTACGTTTTAAAATCTAAGTATTGTTAGCTGTAAAACAAAATACAGTTGACCTTTGCGGGTGTATTCTGCAAATATAATTATTTTGTTTCAGCTTATCTAATCGTAAACCGTGTGGGGCGCGACAATTAGAAATCGACGTTTTTTTCTTTGGGCGAATGAATTGCATATCAAATCTGACCGCACAAATAAAACTTCTGTACAATTTTGATCCTAAAGGGTTGGTGTTCAAAGTTTTGAGTGGACTTTTTCTGTATTCTTATTGGTTGCTTTGCAATTTATCTGCTAGGTTTCCCCACAATTATTTTTTAGGTTGGTATCTTTTGAGTCCTAGGACCAAATATCTCTCAACAAGAACATATTTTGCGAGTAACTATCTAACAGTTACCCGTGACAGACCTTTGGTGCCATTTTGCTGAACGGCAATTTTGATTTCAACTATTTTTTTTCCACTTTAAAGCGGCCTCAGCACGCCGCGGTTAATGGTTTCTGATCGAGTGCAAGAAGCGAAGATTGCCTAGACACGAGTCGTGTCTAGGAACGGATATCCGTTCCGGTGAGATTCTCTCGCCACTCCGCTTCAAAGTTCTTTTAATTCTTGTGCTAAAAGCCAGGCTTCTTTTTTTACCTTCAACCAAGGACTCTTCTCCTTACTGCCTTTCCCCATTCACATTCTAGTTTTAAACGCAGACAGACAGCAAAGATCTCCGCGTGCAGCTGGACATCAGGAGATGTTTCAGGAGATGTTTCAAGGACCAGAAGTCCTTTATATCAACATGTTAAAATTGGTTATACAAACTTCGACGAGCTTTAAGAGTTTTCTTGGCAATCATAATTAAAATTATGGTTAAAAAATTTCCAAAATCTTAGTCTTTGAAAGTGTACCGTATCCTTAAGGCTTAGAGGTCAATTGTTTTCCAAATCAAGTATCTGCTTGCGTACTTATTGGCTGGAAAAGGTCTTCCTCAATCGGAATGAACGAGAAGCTCACTGTTTTCAGGGCAGGAACAAAGGATGGGCCTTCGTTTTCTGGTGACCACAGCGTAAGAGGTATGATAATGATCAGGGCAGTGATGATACGAACGTAAAGATATATCTGTGCCTGGCAAGTGCCAAAAACGTGAAGAATTAAAAAAAAGCGTCATCAATACTTTGACGTGTTTTCTTCATAGATACAAGCAGAACGATAGCTAAAAGCAAACCACAGGGATTCAGATAGATGATTTTGAACCGAATGAATATTAAGACACCAATAATTGTTTTGAAGCAACTCCAACTGCTTTGACGGGAATGTATACACTAAATTGCAAAAAGGTTGACATGAAAAAGCGTGAGCAAGGAACGACGAGACCCAGTGACTTTACGAGTACACATGTACGCGATCACCACAATAAGTTGCACGTACATAGTAAATGATTGAAGCCACCAATGCTTTCCTACAAGAAAACAATTATCGTAAACAAAAATTTTCATAATAACGAAAAACAAGAGAACAACAGCTGTTGATATTCTCTTGCTAGACCATTGCTAAGCTTCTAGAAATTTCCAGAAAACCCCTCTTTATTAGAACTCTCCACTTCCAGAAATTAAAGATTAGAGAATTATGGTATAAAATACAAAAAAGAATTGATATAAAATCACACAAATTAACTGTCAAAGCCATCTCTCCTCCCGCTAAAAGAGACCCTTCTTATGAGAAATAACGTTGGATTTTATTACAGTAAAGAGTGGGGTTAGGCAACAAACACTTGGTGTGTGGATGGTTACCAAGTCTGATCTGTACTATCCTCTCAAGCAAGGAGAAAAAACCACTGTTCGTCTTTTCAAAGCCGATGTTTGGCCAAGTGACTTTGATGAACTAAAGGTGAAAAACCACTCCAAGTACAGTGGAATATGCCTTGCTGAAGTGAGTTGTATAGAGGCCTCAGTACCTCCTTGATATAAAGTATAAAAAGAATTTACCTGCCTTGTAATTTTATATTATGTTGCAAAAAGGGACATGGAAAATTTTGACGACAAATTGCCGCTAAAGGTACTCTAACAACTCATTTAAGTACACTTGCCACAGCCGAGTGCCTAAAAAAACGATTATCTAAGAGGGCGGCGTACGAGAAATTCTTACCTGCACTCTCCTCTGCTAACAAAAAATTCTCGATTTGCAGCGAGCTCAATTTCAAATTTTTGTTCAGCTCTCAAATGATGCTAAAATGGTCAATCACCTGCGGTTTAGTAATTATCGTTAGATAATGTTTACTACCCCCTTGGGTACGAATAATCTATTTTTTGTAAGTACGTTAAAAGGGATCTGATGACATTTATCTTTTTCTTGAAAGTGGTAACATAAATTGTAGCATAGATTAGGAATGATTCCTAATTATACTGACCCCTATCCTCTAATCCTCAAAGTGCAGAGAGGGCATAATTCTATGTGAATCCATAAAATCTCTTCTATTCGTCTCAACTGGGCAATTATCGTACTTTTTACTAGATCCATTCTGTTCCAATGAAAAGCTGTTCACTCTGACAAAGGGTTAACGCTCGAAACGTCAGCTTTGTAACTCTTTACAGTGGCCAATTTCCGAAATCAACTTTGTTGAAAAAACTAAATTACGGTTATGTTCCAGACTCTTTTATTTTCCATCTAAAACTGTAGAGTGAAAGTACAAAACAATTGAAGGAACAACTGGAATCACTGGATTGGAAAGAAATAAAACTCGAAACATGTAACGGTGGAATGTCCCGCATGGACTTTAGCACACTCGTAAGAGCCGTTATGGTGTACATGAAAGACCATTACCCAACCACACCTGATGAATACAACTTTCAAGCTGAATTAAAGGCCGCGAGTCATTGGTATTGGTATCCAAAGAGCAATGAAAATCCTGGCCACGAGGAAGAAG
Source organism: Pocillopora damicornis (assembly GCF_964200805.1). Taxonomy (NCBI): domain Eukaryota; kingdom Metazoa; phylum Cnidaria; class Anthozoa; order Scleractinia; family Pocilloporidae; genus Pocillopora; species Pocillopora damicornis. Next base: position 4,883,822 of record NC_142676.1, read on the forward strand.
CTTGTACCTCGATAAAGCCTCCAGAACTTGTCTCTGGTCCCCACAAAGACAATCGTGTGAAAATAGCAGCACTGGAGACTTGCAGGAAATGGATCAGTGTCCTTGAAGGGTTAAAAAAGGAATCATCGCCAAACAAGAGATCTAAAAGGGTTAAAGAAGATGAGGATTCTTCACCTGACGAGGATGAAAATGAGGAACGCATTTATGGTATGTACCTTTTATACACTTGCGTTAAGTTTAATTAAAAAGATTGGATTTCTGTTAATTCAGTTGCATTCCAAGGGTCCTGGTAAGCAAATTATCCGTGACTTCTACCTCCGAAACAGAAAAATAAGTGGTAGCCAGCTGAAGCCAAATCGATAGTGCTTAAAGTGCTGATTTCTAACAGTATTATCATTTTACGAACAATGCAGCCACACGAATTTTATGATATTGCTGTTGGCGGAGATCACTCGGTCGAATTCTTGGTTAGATGGTGTTCTGTACTTACTTAATGAAATATTCCTTTATTTTACATGATCTTATTTCAGTCTTATTATGTTTATTAATTCTTCAACTATTTATAGATCTCGAGGAAAGCATTTTTGATTTGAAGACATACTTTGATTTCAAAGGTAGGTCCTCCTATTTACATTTTTCAAGTGAATCTAAATACCCTTGTCGAAAGAAATGGTTTTCTTCCACGAAAATAAAACTACAGATTTTGTCAACTAAGAATAAGAACTTCAGCAATACCGACAGACAGTTTTTCAGTCGCCCCACTTTGTGTCTCTCAGTCTGCATATCTGCCATTCGATCACTCCGTCACACTATTACTCTGTCATACTGTCACTCTATCATTCTTTCACTTTGTCACTGTGTCACTCTGTAACTCTGTCACTCTGTCCCTCTTTTACTCTGTCACTCCGTCACTTTGTCACACTATCATTCTGTCACACTGTCATTTTGTCACTCTGTCACTCTGTCACTCTGTTACTCTGTTACTCTGTCATTCTGTCACCATGTCACTATGTCACTCTGTCACTCTCTTACTCTCTCACTCTCTCTTCCCCCTTCCCCCTCTCCCTCTCTCCCCCACTCTCCCACTCTCTTACTCGCTCACTCTCGAACTGTGCCATTTTGCCAATCTGCAAGGTTATTGGCCCGTCAGTCTAATCAATTAGTCAGTCTTCTATTCTCTCGCCGCCTCAGTCTCTCAATCTTCCATAATGTTTGTCTGTCAGCCTGTCATTTCGTCAGTCTGCAAGTCTGTTTAACATTCTTTTGGTGTCTCTGCTATTTGTAAATTTGACTGTCTGTCTGTCCATCTACCAATGAATCTCGCACCTCTTCGTCTTTGTTTTTCGTTCTTCCTCATGTCAAACTGGTTGTGCTTGCCCAAGGGCGCCCCCTCCATCTATCTGATTTCAGTTTACGTTTTACATTTCAGACGATGAACTAAGCAAAAGTAGAACTAAAGTCACTGGGAAGTACTCGTCAGTAAAGAGTAAGATGGCTTGTCCGAAAAAGTCGTCGGAAACCAAAGAAATTGCAGGGCGGAAATTTGTACGTGTGAAGGTCAGAGGTCAAGTTATTTCCCATACCAAGTGATTAACGTCGTTAACCAGACTCCATTTCATCAAGCTCAATTAGGCACATAGTTTGATACATCTCTTAAGTACATGTGTAATATTAGTTTTTGCAAAATGTTGTGAATTTGTTGTTGTTTTTTTTTTGCAAGTTTCTGTTATCATATTCAAATGACTTCTTTCTATAAGTAAAGGCTATGGACTGACTGGAGTCCAATTTGGTATGTAATCATACGAGTTGTCAATTGAATTGGATGAAACGAAGTCTTATTACCTATTTATCTTAAGAATTACAATTTCCAAGAAAATAAGAATAGCCAGGTTATGAAAGAAAGGGAGAATTTTCGCTAAAAGACTGACAAAGGAGACGTAGATTGTTTAATGGTTGTGATTAATTGATTTAAACTACAACCTTGAATATGATTGGCTTATTGAACTGTTCGATAACAAACTTTCCAATAAGAACTTGGCAAGTGAATTAGTGGATGATAGGAGCTTTTTAAACCAATCACAATCGAGGAAATCGTAATTTTTATGATTAACAAATTTATAGCTATATTTTCTTATTTTAATTTTTCATTTTGATTTTTATTTTTTTACTTTACTTCGATCTTTTTAAAAATTCTATTTTTCTTTTATTTCATTATGAAATCTTCCATAGGCATCGAAAATGTATATAAATTCTACTTAAGTACATATCTAAGCAATTTCTAATTGTTCAAATCGATTCCGAGAACCATATTTTGGAAGAATCTCCTGACAACAGAATAGTGGTATGTACTTTTTAGCATTCCTATAAATGAGGGGAACTCCGACGTTCTCAAATAAGAGACCAAACGAACGATATTGTATCTTGTCACTGTGAATCATCGCTTTTAAGTCAAAAAGGGGTCAAAGTAGTCCATGATGCGCAAAACATTTAATATATATACACTTATCAAATAAGTTTCACATATGGTTCACCAAGTGATCATGGGGTCAAATCCTTTAATAAACTACAACTCTGCTATCATATACATATAATCTTGCTACCTTAAAATTGAGTTTTTTCGCTGACGTGATTAGTAAACTCTCCGAATCTTATACATTAATCATTTCGACATTTTCCTCCGTCCACCAAGGGCGTAATTCTCTCTTAAATCTCAGCAATAAGAGGACTCTTAGATTCTAAGATCTTTGTCTATCCTTAAATCGCTGACATGATTAATAAACTTTTACCACCACAACATAAAAGAGTCTGCTTATTTTGTTCCATGCTTATTTACTCACCTATCTTTACATTTTGTTCTGTCCACCAAGGACGTGAATTCCCTGAACTGATTCAATGAACTTTACTTCATAATCTTCCATCGCTTCGCGTTCCACAGAGTTTTCCTGACAGATTTTCTCCATTAACAAAGTTACTGATGTCGTCTCAGCAATTAGAAGACTCTTAAGCTACTCTTAGATCCTAAGATCTTCTTGGTCCGTCCTTGTATCATCGGCTAACAAAAAATTACCGGAGAGCCTTTGGGTTTGTTTATTTGATTCGGTTTATTTTAACTTTTTTTTTTTTGGTTTTCTTTTCAGTCTTTGAGGTTTTCGTTTGTTTGTTTGGTGTTTTTATTTTGCGGTATATTTTTTGATTCGCCTACCAAATGAGACGTGCGATTTCTGTTTTTATGTTGACTCATACGAGCTAGTGACATCATTTCGCTGATTTAAATAACAAAGCACGCGTCAAGCATCATATCGAGTTGATCTCGCTATGTTGTAAGGTATGCGATCTTTGTTTTAAGCAGGCTATTGGCTGATTCTAGCTCCTCAGGGGCCTAAGAATGAAACTAATTACATTAAACCAGAATACCTCCAAAATCAAAAGAGCAGTAATACTAGCAATAGGGGCCTTGCCTATCGTCTAAAATGGCGAGAGCAGACATCAAAACATTCAGTGAAGAAATAATTACGGTAGCTGTTGGCATCCATTAGCCTGAACTGTGTGTCAAATGACAAGTCATCTCTTAATTTATCTTACTTTTTTCAAACGGTCATGGCAACGTTAAATTAACACGGAGCTCATCTATCATAAAATTGACCAATTCAGCTCTTTGCATCGTTGAGATAGCGTCTGCCAAAATATAGTCATACCTTTTACACGGCATAATATCCTTTACAGCGTTTTATAAACACTCGAGCAAACAAACTGGACAGTGGATAGGAACACTGGGTGATTGAGATGAACAATATTCTCGATTGAGGAAACTTTATTTCAAGTGTTCCGCACAGTTTTCTGTGCTGCTACATAACTCAAGATTAAATCATAAATACCAGTCACCAATTCACTTAATGATATCAAACAAACAAATTATGACTTAGAGTGGCTTAAGAGTGTCATAACGCTCTCGTGAGTTTTGACTCCTTTTAATGTTTTCTATACTTCACATTTCGTTATTACACAATTTGTAACTGGACTCTACTTCTCAACCTAAATGCAATGGAAGGTTTTCTTTGAGTGAAATAAGGTCAGCAGACTATATCTACACCAATTAAAACGCGTCACCGAAAAACTGATGTTTGTCCTTTACAGTGCAATAGTAATCGTATCTTGATAGCTTGTATTTTGAAAAGCAAAGGGTGGGAAGGCCTTTGTTCTTTTACTACTCGATATACCTACGTTTTCATCCAGTTATGAATTCTGAGACAAAGGTGAGCTAGAACAGCCTTACGACGAAAAAAATTCGATATCTTTTATCACGTTGAACACTTAATTATACTACGTTAAAGAAGGGTAACGAAATTGTTCATTTCTCTCTTGATTGAAACGTGAAATAGTAGATCCAAAGCCACCACTCTTGTGAAGGTCTTTCAAAGAATACGGTTTCTGTTTGGTAGGTTTTCTACAAGTTATTTAGGACATTTCCTCCAAGGAAGGCACCCGAGCATCTGAAAGAAATAGGATGGAAAAGTTATTGGGTTGGAGATGAAACACGCTTCGCATTAGACGGGAACAGATCGATGCGTGGATGTTTTATCTTATCTAGGCTAGCGTAAAACAGAATAGGAAGAGAATCGGAAAATGTATCTCAACGTGATCATTTCAGTAGAAAAGTTGAATTTGATGAGCACAAAATGAAAAAAGCACAAATCAATTACGAAACCTTAAAAAGGACTCATTATACTGTTTGGGTTAGGAATTATAAAACTGGGCCAACTGATTCCGAAATTAAACAAATGAATTTGATACGTATGTGAAACCTTATGGACCAGAGGGAAATCAAGGATGGATTTCACGCCTACTTTCGAAGTTTGCACGAGACAAGGACAAAATGTTAAGTTGAGTTCGCCCAGCTATCTAACGGGTGGAAATACGAAATCGATAAACAAAGGGTCCGTTCAGTCTCCGTAAAAGTATTGAGCACCAAGATGCTTATAAACAACCACTAAAAATAAGCAGAATTTCCAAAACCCGGTTTACGAGAGAAACCAATAGCAGCTAACTCGACGACGCGCGCTCAGTCACTCAGGATCAAGTAATCATTTGTTATCAAAAGAGTCCTCGTTTTTAAGGAAAAAAATGCCCCCTGATTCAGCCAATCAGCGTCTATAAATTTTGCTTCGTATGTGGGGCAATGATCCAAACTAAAAGTTCTAGAGCTCTATATTGTTGAGTTTTCCTTAGAATTTGAAAAATAAGGAGAAATTGCTTTATTTTAATGAGAGAATCCCTGAACATTGCGGCAAAGTTTAAAGAAAAGTTACTCATTTAGTTAGAAATAACGTAACGGATATAGTTCTCTTCTTTAGTCAAAACAATTTTTACGTACCAGCTAAAATAACAAATGTTTTAATCGAAAAAAGGGACTTTACCTCAATTAATTTGTCCTTATCGACTTGGGTACCCTTCTTAATCCTTATATATCCTTTAAAGTCACGGTCTTGAGGCACAAATATTTCTAATTCGTCTGGAAAACGACTCTCGGGGTCCAGCTGCCACAGTCTCTCAGGTTTCATTGTTAGATGGGGTGGCATCCGTTTTTTATCGGTAAAGGTACTTAAACCTGTTAAGAAGAACAGTAGAAACAGTTCAGAACCAATAACTACATACGACAAGTAAATCTAAGGATGTCTAGAAATATTTATGAGTAGGACCTCTACTTTTCAACCTTTGAAACATATCCGAAGCTTGGATACCCACGATCAAGCAACACAACAGCTGATCAATGAGGACCTATGAGAGAACACCATCTGCCAACCGGAATAATAATGAGGATCGAAATACACCAATAGCAACGAACCAACGCGCTAAAAATAGCGACACGTAAACAATCGACCTCATCGCCTCATGAAGACTGGCACTATTGGAGTCGAAACGTCGCGATCAACATCCAAAGTGACTCCATCGTGAGACAAACGAATAAAGTTAATCTCCTATTATTTTTTTATATGTCGCCAGGTTAAGCTGTAAAAAGTTAGTGAGGGAGCTTGAAATCAACGACCTTTGTGCTAAAAACCGGGTGGGATATCTGGTTGTAAAATACTTTCGGAAAACGGATTGGAAGTTGACAGAATTTCCAGAGTTGTTTACTGATAATGAAACGTTGTCTATGTCATGAATTTGTACCTTAATGTCAGTTTCAGAGCAGGTAAAAGTTTGTTGGAGGTATATCACGCACTCTTACTGGCTGATTCTAGATTATTGAAACGTCCTCCATTTCCTTGCTCTACTAAGTTGAATAACGAAACATATGTACCCTCTTCGTACAAGAGTCCATTGAAACAAACTGATCGATTTGTTGCAGAGATATCTGTAGATCGGTCCAGTTGAGCTGTTGTCAGCAAACAAAAAATACGCAATGGTTTTAATACGAAATTTTGTCATAAGTAAACAAATATTTTCGTAAAATGCATTGAAGATGCATAAATAAGTAGTTCTAGAATGCTCAGGATATTTATGGAAACTTCTTAACATATTTTTACGTAAGTAAACCAAGAACTTCTTAAATTTCCGCCCTAACACTCAACATATCGATTAAATATCATGCACACTTCGGCAACGATAGTTTACCCCTTACCTAACACATCTGGCACAATAAGTTGGTTATGTCTTTCGTAACAAAAATCGTATCTTAGGTCTTCTTCTTTGATCTCTCCTGCCATCCACTTTTCATAAAGATGGTTGTCACACGGCTTTATCTTGCGCTTGACATCCCTCCTGACAATAGCCATTCGTTCATTGCCACATCTTATAAATTGACATCCCTTTGATATCTTTTGCCAGTAGTTAAACGAAAAACGCTCCCCTATTTCAAGGAGTTTGAGTATTTGCCTATTTCTTGCCATGATGAAATAGATAAGTTTGAATCAGTTGCCAGACAACCAGCTCCGATACACCCTAAATATATCACGTGACGATATACTTATCAAATAACCCATAAGAAATTTAAAGCTGAAGCTCAAAATGTATTTAATTCAGAAAAGACTTCGACAAACTCCGTACACCTGCTCCTAGATCCTCGGGCGATATCACAAACTGAAATGGGTTATCCATTTCCGTAAAGGTATTTTTCTGATATTTGATCATAGTTTAATGAAAAATGTTATATTTGAGGCTCTCCTCATCGATCTCTCTTATCATCGACTTTTCATGACGATCGTCGTCGCGTGGCTTCATCTTGCGTTGACTTCGACAAACTCCATACACCTGCTCCTAGATCTTCGGGTGACAGCAACAACTGAAATAGGTTATACATTTCCATCAAGGTGACCACAAAAAATGTGGGCAGTGTTGAGTTTCATAAAGAAAAGAGAATTATTTGCCGTCGGGCCTACCGTTCTCAAAGTTTTTTCTCTGATTGCACGACTCTATTTACCAGAGGTCGGCAAGGAAACTAGAAAACTTTTAAAACGCGCGTGCTAAACTATTGTCCTGCATATAAAATTATTTCCTAGCAGTCTCGATGCCGCCATAGTAGTGATCAGTTTGTTACTCAAGTTTGTCATTACTTAACTGACATCATGGGTAAACAAACATCGCCACATCTTATTAATTAACATCCCTTTGATATCTTTCGCCAGTAGTTAAACGAAAAACGCTTCCCTATTTCAAGGAATGTGAGGATTTGTGTTGAGTTCTATATGGAAGAGAGAATTATTTGCCGTCGGGCCGTCAATGTTTTTACTCTGATTACATGATGATATTTTTCCAGAGGTCGGCAAGGAAACTAGAAAAGTTTAAAAACGCGTGTGCTGAATTATTTTCCTGCATATAAAATTATTTCCTAGTAGTCTCGACGCCACCACAGTAGTGATCAGTTTGTTATTCAAGTTTGTCATTAATTAACTGACATCATAGGTAAACAAACATCGCTACATCTTACACATTATAATCCCTTTGATATCTTTCGCCAGTAGTTAAATGAAAAGCGCTCCCCTATTCCAAGGAATGTGAGGATTTGTATATCTCTTGCCATGATGGAAAAGATAAGTTTGAATCAGTTTTCAGTCATGCAGCTCCGATACACTCTGAATCTATCACCTGACGAAATGCTAATTAAAAAAAACCTCATATATTTAAAGCTGAAGCTCAAAATATATTTAATTCAGAAAAGACTTCAACAACTTCCGTACACCTGCTCCTAGATCCTCGGGCGATATCACAAACTGAAATGGGTTATCCATTTCCGTAAATGGATAACCGTTAAAACGCGCGTGCTAAGTTATTGTCCTGCTTAGAAAATTATTTCCTAGCAGTCTTGAAGCCGCCACAGCGACGATTAGCTTGTTATTCAAGTTTGTAATAAGTTAAAGGTTCATCCCGATCACCGTACCGTTCTCAATGTTAACGTTGTTACTCTGATTGCATGATGTTATTTCCCAGAGGTCGACAAGGAAACCAGAAAACCTTTGAAACGCGCGTGCTGAGCTATTTTCCTGCTCAGAAAATTATTTCTTAGCAGTTTCAATGCCGCCGCAGTAGTGATTAGGGCCCAGTTGTATAAAGGACGGATAATATTATCCAACGGATAAATCGCTATCCAGCGTATAAGTGACGACAAAACGTAAAGTTTTATCCACCGGATAGAGATTTATCTAGTGGATAGCGTTATCCTACCCACGAACAGCCGAGTCCACCTTATTATTCAAGTTTGTAATAAGTTAAAGGTTCGACACGATCACCGCTCTCGATTTTTCAGGAATCTAAAACTTGAATGAAGAGTTTCCCTTGCGCACTGAAAATTTATTTGTGAAGTTTCCGAATTTAAAAACACAACTGAACCCAAGATAATAAGTTGAGGTTAGTCCAATTTGAAATTAGAAGATCCTCGCAGCTAAGAACACTACTGAAACTAGTAGTTGTAAGTAGGACCTGAAAAAAAATTTCAGGCCCGTACGGGATTTGAACCCATGACCTCTGCGATACCGGTGCAGCGCTCTACCAATTGAGCTAACAAGCCAACTGGGAGCTGGTCAATGAATTGGGTACAAATAAACATCCGAGTGAATGAAGATTTAGATATATGAAAATTCACATATTTGCACTGCGGTGGAAAGATGAAATTAGAAGATCCTCGCAGCTAAGAACACTACTGAAACTAATAGTTGTAAGTAGGACCTGAAAAAAATTTCAGGCCCGTACGGGATTTGAACCCATGACCTCTGCGATACCGGTGCAGCGCTCTACCAATTGAGCTAACAAGCCAACTGGGAGCTGGTCAATGAATTGGGTACAAATAAACATCCGAGTGAATGAAGATTTAGATATATGAAAATTCACATATTTGCACTGCGGTGGAAAGATGAAATTAGAAGATCCTCGCAGCTAAGAACACTACTGAAACTAGTAGTTGTAAGTTGGACCTGAAAAAAATTTCAGGCCTGTACGGGATTTGAACCCATGACCTCTGCGATACCGGTGCAGCGCTCTACCAATTGAGCTAACAAGCCAACTGGGAGCTGGTCAATGAATTGGGTACAAATAAACATCCGAGTGAATGAAGATTTAGATATATGAAAATTCACATATTTGCACTGCGGTTGAAAGATGAAATTAGAAGATCCTCGCAGCTAAGAACACTACTGAAACTAGTAGTTGTAAGTAGGACCTGAAAAAAATTTCAGGCCCGTACGGGATTTGAACCCATGACCTCTGCGATACCGGTACCCAATTCATTGACCGGTACCCAATTCATTGACCAGCTCCCAGTTGGCTTGTTAGCTCAATTGGTAGAGCGCTGCACCGGTATCGCAGAGGTCATGGGTTCAAATCCCGTACGGGCCTGAAATTTTTTTTTCAGGTCCTACTTACAACTACTAGTTTCAGTAGTGTTCTTAGCTGCGAGGATCTTCTAATTTCATCTTTCCACCGCAGTGCAGATATGTGAATTTTCATATATCTAAATCTTTAGTCCAATTTATTTCCCTGTTGCTACATGCCCGGCAGCCGGGCACAGTCTCAAATAGTCTAAATGCCCAGCAGTCAGAAATTTTTATGCGAACGTAAACCCACCATTCTCCACGTTGGGAATTAAAAAAGCTCAGATAATTTGCCCACTGACTATAAAGAATTTATCCACGCTTAGCGTGCGTATATCGAGTCATGGATGCACGCGGGAAGCTTGGAGATCACGAGAGAAGCGTGAGAGTTGCTTAAGGTTTAACTCGATAGCTTACAAGTGAGCGCAGCGAATGAGTGAGATGTCGAGTTGAGCACGAGAAGAGAAATTCCATATCTCTAAGCAACCATGTATTTTGTTTATCATATAAACACAACAGCCCTTTACTGACAAGAAAAGCCGACTTCATTAATGAATGAATATAAATGAATCGACAATCCTCGAATAACAATCGTAGAGTGCGTTGGCGCTAGCTCTTAAGATGGAAAAAAAGTGTCGAATCATGATTACAAAAACAACAATGGTCGTAATTTTCAATTTACAAAATTCTCATTTATTGACTCTGTCCTTACCAACAGATGAAGTCTTCAGGTAAACGGCCAAAATCGGCCAGTAGCAAATCTTCCAGTTGTCGATTTTCATTCTCAGCCGCGAGAAATGCCAACACCAAAGCCACTGAATTCGTAACTTTCGGTTTTCCTTTTTGTATATTGGTTTTTTTCCCCTCCTAGGAAAGTTTAAATCTCACTGTCTGTCAACAATACGGATATTTTAGTGTTTTAGCCGCCACAGTCCGAGAAAGTTCCCATAAACTACCTTGTATTGAGAATCGTGAAGACTTTGGTGTTTATTTATCAACCTGACCGAGTGGCGCCAAAGGCGAATGACGTGTCAGCAGCTGATTGGCTATATGAACACACGTGGAAAAAACACGATATTTTCTCTCGTGTGTTGTTACGGCTTTTCTCAGGGCCGGAAATCCTTGTATAACACCGCAGTTTATATGATAAATAGAGAATAATACATGGGCGCGCGCAGATACGGAATTTCTCTTCAGGTGTTTAACTCGATAACAATTATTTTTTAAAGCATTTTTGCTTTAGAATCATCTTTTTTCCTTTGTTCTAGATTACTAGTGAAAGTGAAAAAACATGCTCAAGATCACAAGCAAGCCTTCTGTCCTGAAATTTTGGTACAATTTAGCAAGGTTTGGGAATGAAAATTATCAGTCCTGTGGCCCAATGTTTGTTTGCATGAAATTAAAGAGTGCTGTACATAAACGCGAGGTAGATTGCATAATACCAAGAATATTCACTTTTTCCGCCACTGTATCAATGTCGGCCTCAAATGATCGGTTGGAAATCATTATATTCTTGCCGTGGAAAAATTGTAGCATGAATAAGGTTTAAGTAATTAACATAACAATAAATTAAATGTCACTCCAAATAGAAAGAGGAAATAAACCTCCCTTGCAGTAAATAGTTTGAACCCAGGAGTTCTGTTACATCGAATTCTGTTAAAATGAAGTCGTGTCGATAACTGAAAACGATTAAAGTTATGATCGAGTCCTTTATTATCCTTCATATTATCCACTTTAAAGCGAAACATTTCTTAGATTTTTTTATCTTCACACAAATGATTAAAAGTACTCACTTACCGAAGGCATATTGAAGTCTGAGTTCTAACCTTTTTTTTTCTATTATTCAATTTTCACGTTGACCTAAAGGCACAACAGCGAACAACAAACTGGCGCTCGGTGAATTACTTCATCGTTTAACTGATTGAGCACGCGTGAGAAATTCACGAAATTTAATGTCCGTAATAAAACTTTTTTCAGGAGCAGTTTTAAAGGGCCACCGGAGATATTTTCCAGGTAATTAAAAAAAGGACTGTTTATAAAGCTCACAGCTTCAGTCTTTGTGTTTTTAAACACTTCACTAGGTTTCAATTAGATAAGAAGCGTAATTGCATGCACCCAAACCCTGAAAATCGTATGACATTCAGACCGGAACGAGTCAAGCTGCGTGACTTCACTTAGTCAGCGGGATTCAAAGTTCTCCCATGAAATCAAGGCGAGTGGTCAGTCAGTCGAAGATGGCGCCTGAACCCTGAAATCGGAGTGCATCAGAAAGAGGTGACATAAAGTAATCTTAATCTTGATAGAAGAAGCTCCCATCACATAATCATAATAACGTTATCTTAGTTAGTGAGGAAGGTCCTCACTAACTAAGATAATATAGTATAAAACATTTAAGAAACCAATTTAAGTAAAATAACGTAAAAAACTTTAAAACTTATTACATTCCATAACTAGCTTACTGTTATGAGAAATTATTGTAAATAAAAGCTTCTAGAAATTTCCAGATTTCTTAGTCATGCTGATTTGCATACAATAGAACTTTCCAGAACATTTCATTGAATCATGCATTAATTAGGTAATACTACTAAAATAATTCTTATATAAGCTCCTGGAATGTTCCAGAACACTTTGTGAACATATATTATATATATATATATATATATATATAAATACTCACTTATATAGTGGTAGGAGTAGTTGTTGTTGTCGGAGCGACGATTGTTTTGAAAGGTACACCGAGAGAGAGTTACTGCGGAAGATCGCTCATTTCAAGGAACTTTGGAGACAGCAGTGAGATTGTGTTAGTGGTGAGCTAGGATATAGACTGTGGTGGGCTTAATTGAGTTTATTGACGATAAATATTGTACTGCTTTAAGGAGTCGCTCCTTGTTAACAACGTTTCCCACTGTTTAGTAAAGAAGTTGAGTTTGTGGGATTGTAGTATTTTTCTGTAGGTTAGATCATACCGTAACACTACGTGTAGCCGTATCCTCCCCCCTGTGCTGTTTGGGGTCGGATGACCAACAAAGCAATAGGATTGACTCTGAACACAATTTTAACCAAAGCACACTTCTTACAACAATATGGCCGGTTCACTCTCATTTCCCATAGTCCTTATCGCGTATATTATGGAGTTCCTTATGGCGTACATAGAACATTACCCCCCCCCCAGGGGGTAACGGAACGGAGAGGACGTCTATATAGTTGTCGTCTTAACTGCTAAAGGTCCCTACTCCTTGGCGGGGAGGATACGGCTACACATTGGGGGGGGGGGGTTGTTACAATTTTTGGAAAGCTTACATTAGTGAATACCTAATTTGTGGCATCAAAACATGGTAATCTCAGCTGATTTTCAAGTTTTCTTTTCTAGTGTACATCAGCGACCTATGATGGCATATGTCATTAGAAGGAACCTCTTCGTTTTCAGGGCAGGGACAGCACATGAGCCATTATTCACTTCTTCGTATATAGAAGACAACAGTAAAGAAGGTAGGTAGTAATGTATTTACATTCAACAGAACTAAACCGTAAGTGGCAGTGACAGAGAATGTAAATATTTTCGTATTGGTATGTGAGCACGTGAGCCGCTAGGGTATTAATTGCGTCTTCTGTTGTGGGGCGTCTATCAGGTTTGATATTTGTACTGCATTCATCTCCGCTCTCGAACTTTTCAAGCTTTACGCTAAATTTTCTCTTACATGTAATTTAGCCTGTTTCACCTCTAACCCTTATAAGGACCATATTAATTAATTAGAGGTTGGTGTAGCTGCATTTGGATGGGGAATACGTTCCAATTTTTCCCACTGGCCGGGGTTTTTTGGGTTATCGTATCATGCGGCGGCACACAAAATGTTTAGGCCCGAGAATTGATTCAGTTGTAACTAGTTGTTTACTGTTTTCTGTACCTTTGTCGGACGGCATTAGACACTCGGGCTCCTAGTTCGAGCTGCGCACCCACTCTTGTGTATGAGACGTGAATTAAGATAGGAAACTCTATTAAGGCCGTAATAGTATGTGTCAGGCTTATTTCTAGTGGAACAGAAGGCCATAGTAACGATTACTGAAGAGCAAAATTTAATGGCGACTTTTATGGATGCTGTGAGTACTATACCAATTTATTACAAAGTACGACGAGTGTTATCACAAAATGCGACAGTTATTACGAAGTGCGGCAGAACACACCTCCGCTAAAACTTTTTTCCTATAATCCTCTGATAACATTAAAAACAACAACAGCAAAATCGGTAAAGATAGCATTTTCTTCTATTCGTTGAAATGAGATTGCATGGCTTTACCGATAGCCGCCAATGCCAAAAGTTAATCGAGGATTAATCGCCTTTCAGTTTGGCTGGTCACAAATCCCGCTCTGTATTACCCTCTTCACCAAAGAGAGATATCAAAACAAGAAAACGAAGTTTTTCTATGGAAAGCAAATATTTCAGCCGACTCCGAGCAGCTATTCTTTGAAGGGCACCCAAAGTTTAGAGGAATCTACGTGATGGCTGTTAGTATAAATCCCACTTTGATTGCACAACCACAAGGCCGCAAGTTAGGGTCACATGTGATGTGCTACGTTTCTCCCAAAGCTGAAACTTTCTAAGATATTTTAGGGCGAGGAACCAACGCGGCAGTTGTTATTCATTCCCCAGTCATTGTATAGAATCCTTTTATTCGAACCACAGTACAAAACAGGAATGCGCTTAATTTTTTTTTTTTTTTAACGAATCGCCATATGCATTTGACGAGATGTTCCTCAAATGACATTTGTGTTTCCAGCCGCAGTCTGTCCTGCATTCTTTTTTTTGCCTTTTGTTATCATAGGGTAAAAGTGCAGAGCAATTAAAGGAAAACTTTGCCTGGAAAAAAACAAAACTCGAAAAATGCAAAGGTGGAATGTCCCTTATGGATTTCGATACACTTGTGACAGCCGTTTTGGTATACATGAAAAACCATTACCCAACCACACCTGATGAATTCAACTTCCAAGCTGAATTAAAGGCCGCAAGTCATTGGTATTGGTACCCAGGGAGCGAAAAAAGCCTGTACGATAAAGAGGAAAACTTCTTGTTGGAAACTAAGTATCCAGAACCCGCTTTGGGCCCCCACAAAGATCTTCGTGTGAAAATAGCAGCATTGAAAACCTGCAGTAAATGGGTCAGTGACCTGGAAGAAAAAAAGAAATTGTCACCACGTAAAAAAAATCACAGGATTGAAGAAGATGAGGAATATTCATCTGACGAGGATAGAAAGAACGAAATTGATGGTGTGTAGCTTTTACAATATATGCGTTAGTGTAAAGTAAGAACCAAATGTTTCTGTCCAATTGCATTCCGCAGGACCTCATGAGGAAATCGTCCGTGGTTGTTACATCCATGTAGCAAAAACAAGTAGAAATTTCATATTGCTTTGCCCGCTTATTTTTCTGTATTTACCATTTTTTGACAACCCAAAGTACAAGCTAATCACTTTTTCCATCAATTTATAGATCTCGAGGAAAGCATTTTTGATTTGAAGACGTACTTCGGTTTTACAGGTGGGCCCCTCCATCAAGGTTTGTTCTATGTAAATCTAATCATCTTGGCCGGCGAAATCTTACAAAAAATGCTTGCTTATAGCCTAGTTTAATCATCAACTTTGTGATTCAATTATTGATATGGGAAATGGGGGGAAAAAATCTGTACTAATAACTTTAATCACTTAATCAGCCTCTCCGTTCGCTAGTCTTTTAGTTTGAAAATCTTTCAGTCTGTCAGTCAGTCTAAAGTCTGAAAGTCTCTCCGTCGGCAATTCAGTCAGTCGGTCAGTTAATTAGCCAGTTAGTCAGTCAGTAATTTAAGTAGTCAGTCAGTCTATTAGCATACCAGACAGTCAGTAAGTCAGTCAGACAGTCAGCCTATCAATTAGTCTGTCTCTCTGTCTGTCTGAATATGAAAGCAATCCTCGCAGTGAGAAACATTACTTGAGCAGTAGTAGAAATGACCTAGAAAAAAGTTAGGTCTTTACGGGATTTGAAACCATCACCTCTGCGATACCGGTGCAAAGCTCCACCAACTGAGCTAACAAGCCAAGTCGGAGCTGGTTATTATGTTGGTTCGTAATAAAGTCGTGAAATGATGAAACAATGACCGAGAATGCTGATGTAAAAATCATATATTTGAACTGCGCTTTAAGAAATGAATACGAACAGTCTGTTAGTCTATCTGTCTGTCCGACCACCCATGTATCGTCGGACTACAAATTTGTTTGCCTTGGTGTGTGTCCACTTCTGCACATTCTTACTATATTCTTTGATTCATTCCCAATACACGTACCTCAAATTGCAGATTTCTAAGTACACTTTATCTTTTAGAAAAATGGAAAATATTGTTTTGTTTGAAAATAACTAACGGAATTATTTTCTTAACAACTAGACCTTGAACTTGCCCAGACCCGGGCCCAGGTTCAGAGGATCCTTTGTCATCCAAGATGGCTGATCGGTTCAAAAAAAGTCATTGGAAACCCAATGAATATCACTAAAGACGTTTACCAATGAAACTTAATTTACCATACACTAATTCATTGACTTGCTTTGAGGAGGTATACTTTGAAATCTACTGTACAAATCAGTTTTAGCACAGATATCAGGATTGTCCTTTTTTTTTCAGTAATTTCTATCATCGCATGCAAGTTAGCTCTTTGAAAAAATCATAATTCTGTTGTGTAATTTTGATATTGTTTTTCTCCGCGTTTTAATTATCAAACGCATAATTTTGAAATAATTCCGGGATGAAAGAAGCAATTACCAATTCGTAATAGACCTATTTGCCATAACGTTGGTAGGGTAAATTTTGATAGTGTTGTAAATAGTTTAGGAGTTGATTCTAGTGCAAATAGAGTAAATATTTCTGGTCACACGTTGTAAATATTACCTTTGAAAAGACACTTTTTTGTAGCTACTGTAAAGCCAGCATAGAAATTTTTTTAAACTGTCGTACTTGTATAGTTCGAAGCTAGTCGGTAAGAATCAGAGACGACAGGTGCGAGAAATTAAACCATTTTTAGTAGAATTGTTACTTACAAAAGAAAGGAACAGGTGTCTAGTTTCCCCTTAACCACTTCGTAGCATTTACGGGGGTGGGGGAGTGGCGGAAGAGGGTAATTTTTTTCCAAACTATGCCCGAATTGGAAAGGCCAGGAGCCGAGAATCAAAAAGAACTTTGAAACAATAGGAACGTCCCAAGGTTAAATGGAAGGAAAGAAATTTTCCAGAGACATTGGAAAAGTTTAATAGCTCATTTTTATAACATTTTCAAGGAATTCTTAGTTGTGCAATTCGATTCAGAGCTCCACATTTAAGCTACATTCACAATAGCGATGGCCTGGAAATCTTGCGCCATTCCTAAGGAGAACTCCGAAGTTCTCTAAAAAGAGACCGAAGGAATGGGATTGTATCTGGTCACTATGAATTATCACTTTTAAGCCAAAACGTGGTCAAAGTAGCCTTAGGTCCCCTGATTACTATTGTCTTTTAATGCATTTTCAACAGTTTCAAGATCCAGTGAACAAAAACATCCATGATGCGCAAAACATTTAAAAACATTTAATATATATACACTTATAAAATAAGTTTCACATATGGCTCACTTAGCGATTACGGTGTTAAATCCTTCAATAAACTACAATTATGCTATTATATACAATTAATACTGTTACCTTAAAATTGAATTTTTTCGCTGACATGATTATTAAACTTTTACAACCATAACATAAAAGGGTCTGCTTGTTTTGCTCCGAATCTTATACGTTAATCATTTACACATTTTCCTCTGTCCACCAAGGGCGTAAATTCCCTAAACTGATCCATTGAATTTTACTTTGCAATCTTCCATACGCGTTCCACAAAGTTTTCCTTACAAATTTCCTTCACTAGCAAACTTCCTAATGTCAAGTCTCGGCAATAAGAGGACTCTTAGATTCTAAGATCTTCTTGGTCTGTCCTCAAATCATCGGCTAACAGCCCTTGGGTTTGCTTATTTGATTCGGACTATGTATTTTGAGGTTTTCGTTTGTTTGTTTGTTTTTGTGGTATATTTTTTAACTCGTTTACCAAATGACACATAGCGATTTCTGTTTGTTTTTTGACTCATACGAGCTGGTAAAATAATTTGGCTTATATGAATAATAAAGATGCCGCTTAAGAAAAAACTTTCGTAACTTTTTTGTTTTCTAAATCATAGGCAAAAGGAATCAGTACTCAACTTGTTTTTTTTTTTTTTGCTCATGTGGAAAGTTTTGACTGGAAAACAAAACGTTCAAAATTTGCATCGCATAATAAAAGATGACTATTTCTTAAATTAAACCCAACCACCAATATGATAGGATGACCGTCGTTCATTTTCGCGAGGCAAATGGTATCCTTTTTTCCTTTTTGCAGTTTAAGTTCGTTACGAATTCTGAGAGTACATAATCATTTTGAATAAATTTATCAGGCGTGATACCACTGAGAGCAACAGAAGTACTTAACCGACGGCAGTGTTTTTTTTTTTTTTTTTATGTCTTCATGATAGAATCACTTGCCTTGGGAAGCACCAACTGATTAATTACAGACACCTCTCAAAAATGGCGACCAAAATAAAAATCCTTCGTTAAGAAAATGGACCTATCGTGAAAGAACATGGTCAAATCATGACAACATTCAGCGAGAGTTCTAAGTTAGTCGTAGATGCAATTCAAATCTTCGGAGACATCATATCATGAAATTGTTGATATTCACTTAAGTTTTTTTAACCGAGGGCCTCGATGGAGTGATGGCTCCTACGGCTAACGGTTAAGATTTAGGTCATTGCACGGTTAATTTCTTTCCATTGCGATTAAAAGAAAAAGCTGTCAATTTTTACGCCTAGCGGCTTCATCGTCTTTGGCCTTTAACAACCAACTCGGATAGCCCCGTTCAGACCCTCCCTGAGGTATTTTTCTGTAAAATTAAATGTTTTCTCGCCGGAGATAACTCCTAACTTGCTGAAACTTAAGAAGATTGCAAAATAAATAATGAGTTCTTCAGTTCAGTTCCTAACTGGCATTCCTGTCAATGTGCTTACATATGGTGATTTTAATTTTCAGCTGCCATTTTGGAAATAACTCCTGAAAATTAACTCCACGATCGTTCACGTCATTTTTAAACAATTGATGATTGCATAAAAAGTCTGATTTGTGCGCTTGGTTACTAGTAACAGCTATGGACGGATTATGGTGAAATATAAACAAATGAAGCCTCTTAAAAACTCCAAGTAAAAAATAGTACTATAAAAAAATTCTTTTGTTAAAATAAGAAAAAATTAAAATTATCTCTACCCGCGAGATTATTTCGCAAGTCAAAAGACCTTTGTCAAAGGATAATTGGAAGACATATCAGCAGTGTTAAGTTATAAGAAAGTTTTTAGAATATTTTTTTTTCTAAATAAAAAATGAACTGATTCTGTTCTTCCGTTGGCTGATCACTGTGATTGTTCGAAATCTTTCATTTTGATTAGACCTGAAAGACTCTGCGATTTCAAAGAAATCTCGAACCGTTTCTAATTCTTACGTAAAGAAAGAACAGCAAGAAAAATCATCAATCAGTCACGTGATTGTTATGCTTAAGAATTCGTCTGTTTGACAGTTTGCTCGTTTGTTTTTTTGATTGGTTGTTTGTTCGTACGTTCGTTTGTTTGTTTGTTCGTTAGTTCGTTTTTTGTTTTTTCTTTTCTTGCGTAAGTATTTTTTAGTCTGACTAAGGTAGCCTGATTGACATATCAAATAACAAAAACAGAAGCTATCAGAAAGCTGGTCTCCACTTAAAATTACTAATCAAGCGGTCTGATCAAGTCATATGCGAGCTCCTTCAAAAGCGATGCAAATCTGACTTTGTTTTTTCAGCGCAGTCTCTTGACAATGATCACCTTTTGACATCCTTCTTTTCTTCCATACATATGAAACAGCTCATGAACGAACATCTCATCTCGGTTCAATTCGGGGAAGGTGTCATTCTTAGGCAGGCCCGCGACCAACGGCTTTCTCCATGTTACAGACATGCGCGTCAAGCATCATTTCGAGTTGATCTCGCTCTGCTGTGAGGTATGCGATCTCCGCTTCAAGCTGACTATTGGCTGATTCTAGTTCCTCAGCGGCCTACAGACGAAACCAATTATATTAAATCAGAATCCCTCCAAAATAGAAAAATCAGTGATAATGACCAAACCCGATTCGAGCTCGTTTAGTAAGCTTTTTTGTCAGCTTACTACAAAGAGAAACACATACATTCCAGCCAAAAATGTCCATGGATATAAGCTGCAGTTGAAGTAGATCTTTTTCAAACATGCGGTGAAACATGCGGTGAAAATTATCCGGGAAGTTCTTTTACGGTGATACCTGTATTATTGAAAACTGCATCTTTGGATAATGAAATTCACGAGTTTTCATTGGCATAGTCATCATGGATTATAAGCCATAATACCATGCTCTACAAGTGTGGAAAGTGTACGCATCAGCTCAAAATTAAAACGGATAAAAACTTATCTAAATCATGTATTTGTTTATCTATATTTTTAGGCGTTTTTTAATAATAAAAAAAACTATTCTACCCGCGCTTGTTGGAAATGAGATGATTATAGCCAACTTAGCCCTATGGGCCTCGTTGGCTATCTATCATCTCACGTCCAGCGCGAACTCGTGAAATAATTTTCTATTAAACGATCCCATATTCAATGGAGACCCTGTGTTATACAGACATTGGCCAAAATCCCGATTTTCTCCCCTTATTAAATGCAAAGAAGTTCTCTTCAACTAACTTTTAACACCTCCATTAAGTGGACACTCAAACTAAGTATTTTGTCACATGAAACCTGTATTAGGTGAAAAGCTTCAGTTAGAAATTTAAGCTCCTTTTCTTTTACAATTGCAGTTCGAGATTACATTATTTCATTAAAACCTTTTTTCCGGTAATAAAGTGTTATCCCATCAACCCAAAGAGCCTAGATTCACTCAAAGGTTGCCCGACTATCAATCTGCTCCAGTTGGAATTGAACAATTAGTATTTGTTAATTTGATAAAACTGCAATAAGGACTGAGACACGAAATACCACTAACAGACACAAACTCAAGAAACCTATCCTAATTGCATACTGATTCAACTGCCTATTCCTCTAGGTCAAAGTCCATGCACCCCGGAGTATTATGGGAGACGGATGAGGTTCGTTATACACGTATGTACCTGGGGTCACGTGGACCAAAAAGTAAATAATGTCTTTGACTTTGTTTTCTCTAACTTTTACAATCATTATTGCGCTCAAACGCCTTCTGACCAAAAGAGTAAATTAGATACAAGCTCTTCATGCAAAAATCGTGGAATTAGGACAGCTGTTCCCATAAAGAACTAGAAAATTGTTTGTCTTCTTGTAGTTCAAATTTAGACTCGTTATAATCATTTCCCCAAAATGTGACTAAGTTGATAATCAGAGATCCAAGAGAAGCTCACCTGTCTCAAGGTATTAACATGTTCTTTCCGCTTCATTCGACATTTCGAAGCAGCGACCTTGTTTCGCTCCCTCCGAAGCTTTCTTCTCTGCTCTTCTTCTGGCGTAAGCTGCATAAGAGGAGATAAAGAATCCCGAACGAACATATGTAGAGGAACAAAGAGGAACAACTAATGAAAAATGACAAACACAGTCAGGAAATTCAAATCACTTCATTCACCTTTTTGAGAAAACTGACGAGAAATCAGATAACCACTTCTTACATAAACATAGGTAATGAAAAGATCATGACACGTTGTTTTCCGGGGGAGGGAGTTACCTGCTACAATGAACCACCTAACTGAGGTATTGCAATTTCATAGCATAGTTAATACCATTATAAGCTTGATTAAAATGATCTTTCCCATAAGACAAGGCTTCTTTGCAAGCTTGAGGCAAGTTTTGCATTTCATCTTCCATTTGATGGTCTGTATTCAATGGAAGTTTGAGAAGATGAAAGGGAAATGTCATTATTGAATGACAGGTACCAATCCCCCCCATACCACCCGTCAAGAGCAATTGGTGCAAACTATGCAAACATTCAAACGCTGATAATTTTGGAGACAGGTGCAAGCTGCTGAACAAAGGCCTTCCAGTGTTTATATTGTTTGCAGTCACTCGAGCGTGATAAAAAAAACTCTCTTTGGCGTGATAATTAAGTAGATGGTTGGTTTTGCTGAATCAAAACGATCTTTACTCAAAGCTACGTTGTATAGAGGCGAAATGAGAAGCGTCCCAATGAAGTATTCTCAAATGGTCTTGTTTACGTTACATGATGATAGAAGGATTTGTGATTAGCCATGAGTAATAAATTATATTCGAATAGCCTCTAGTTTTCTCGGAAATAATCGCCGAATCAATTACCTTCGAAAACCAGCGCTAATATGAAGGTATTCCACATTCGCAACCGTAGAAATATTGTGGTATGTAGCCAAAGATTGTCGAAAGTGCGTTAAATATTGTTGATGTGCGTCTTTCTTATGAATCGGAAACCGCATATAAATTGATCAAATAATCCTCAGATTATTTTAGGGTAATTCGGTATCATCAACTGAGTTTATATCGTAAATTCGCCACCGTAAAGAGTTTTAAAGCTGGCGTTTCAAGCGTTAGCCCTTTCGTCAGAGCGACGTATCGCCAATTATTATCAACTGAGTTGATAATACCAAATTACCTTGTTATACTCTCCCACCGACGAAGCACCACTTTTTCTTTAGAAACTTACCCCCTTCACTCAGATTATTTTAATTAATCGCAATTCGCCTTCAGCTATTTAAGTCAAGCTTGTGAGTCTTTTCCCCTGTCAATGTGGATTTGGTTGAAAAAGCTCATGAGGTGATTAATTTCCAGTCAATCTACAACAACTTGTATCAGACAATGCACTTATTATAGAAACACGTGATTTTTTTCCCGCGGACAAGAACGTACACCTGACCACTGACGTGACTACTGACGAGTTTCCCGCCATCAGATTCTGGTTCCAATTTTCAAAAAGAAAAATCTGTTGTTGGAAAGTGAAACGCATACGTAGAAAAGGCATGGAAACCTGGGTTTTTTTCAGTTTTGTTGAAGAAGGATAAGTGAAGCCCTACGTCCAGATTCGTCTCATCGCAAGAGCTTAGAATTAAAACTTCGCAAGGAAACTCGTTTTGCAGTGCATCCTCTCATATAAAGAAAGATCATTCTGGAGTGAAAACCAAAGTAACTGCAACAGCCAATCAGACCAAAGATATGTATGTTAGGCAACCAATGAGGACTCAAAGAATAGACAACTGAACGGCCGCGAGCGCGGGAAAAGGGACTGAGGAGAGCAAGTCACAAAATATTTTATTTATGGCATCTGATTGGGACAGAGATTAAAAATTTCAAATAGCGTAGTCAAGTAATAAACTTCATAATCTTCGAAAGGTTTCTGTCTTCTACAGAAGTCACTCACAAAAAGGGTTTGCCTAAACAAGCTTCAAAACGTGATGCTCAATGGTTTCTTAGCTTAACAAAGATTGTTACTTTGGACTGATAATTGACGACTGCTATCCGTGAATGATGTTTTGTCACAGCGGTATAACTATGTGAGCATTACTGCCTTAGATGTCAAGATAAATAAAAATCTAGTAAAAGAATCCTGAAATTGACTCAATTTTCCGTCAGCAAAAGTTTCGACAACTCAAAAGTAATCCTAAGATTCCATTGGGCAATATTTTCTGAGTCTGATATTTCATTTTAGTTTGTAAACTGATTGTTCATTTTTTCCAATTTAATCTACCTCGCCTGCAACGGTCTGGTGCGTTATGCCGGCCCCACCGTTTAACATTACTCGAGGGCAAATATTGGGTCCCAGTTAAAGTTGTCAGAATTTCACAAACCAATCACTCCGTCAATTTTGGTCGCACCTTCTGCTATGCGCTTGAACTTAAAGCTCTTGGCTTATCGTCAAAAGCTGCCTTTTATATCAGGTCCTATTAATAAAAATAATAAATAATGGGAAATACTTGTTGGTTCTTGGAATCTTTGGAGTTATGGTCGATCTTCGGACAGTCGAGTCCATTGGCAGCGCGTTTTGATTCTATGACGTATCTCAACTCCAACTTAACAGGCAGCTCTGCTATTTCAAAAGCATGGTCCATCACAATGTTACCGTCAGGGACTGGGTTCCCAACTGTTCGAATGACGCCTCCTGGTTCCATATAGACTCCATTACTTGTCTTAGAAAAGAAGAAGATGAACCACTTGATGTGTAATGACAACAAATTAAATGATAAGTGGTTAATTGATCCTCATGGTAAATATAAGTCAATTGAACCCTCACTTTTTTTTTTCTTTTTCAAATTTCGCTCTTTTCAGCGTGAGCAACTTATTTAATTGTATTCGACTTGTAGGAATCATTTAGCTTGCACAGAAAGCTTCCCACTGGGGCGAGTTAACACGACAAACTTTCGATCGTTTATTCGACCGGCCATATTTGATTTAGAGTTAGAGTGCACTGTAGGGGAGGGGACTGGGAAAGGGGTGAAGTTATTTTTATTGCCCCACTTCCTCCTCTCTTCTTCCTTCTGACTGTCGCCCACCCCCCTTGGTAAAAAATTTTCTTCTCTCCCCAACCCCCTAATGCCGTAAAAATCAAAGATGGCAGCAATAAATTTTACCAAGAAAACACCTAGCACCCGCTCGCTAAGTTCACGCCTGCTCTGCAGGCTAGTTGTCATTTTGCATGATAAAATGTTCTGATATGTCGCTTGAGTATATCAAGATTTCGTTTGCCTGAATTTTGGTTTGCTTGGTTAAGCCCAATTTCGCGAGTTTGATCTATGTAATTCTTGGTAAGAGCGACTTTATTTCACAAGCAAAAGAGCGCCTCCTGTCAGTTGTACCGTTTAACGGCCGTAGCATAAGTATACATTGTTCGTTTGCATCAATGTAAATTTATCACCAAAATTAGAAGCTGTCGTTCAGAAGCAAAGGACAAAACCAGTTAAACTAATCTTATAAAGATCATGATACACGGAAAATTCATGAACAGCAAAAAAAACACGCCAGATGTTCCGCATGAAGTAACAGAGAGCAGAAAAAAACGTTTCACAATCCATGAAAACTATCTGGATCCCTTCATAAAGAACGTTGGCTCCGCATTATTTCCTACGCGTTCGGAGCGAAATCTCACAAAGCAATTGCTTTGTAAAATTTGCCCGCGAGCGATCTATTTCTGTTTCCTGTTTTGTCATAGTGCGACATTGGCGAATAATGAGATAAAAAGAAAAAAGTGTCAATACAATGCAATTTTATATATTTCCTTGCAAAAATTCGCGTCCCCTATTCTCAGGAAATTTCAAACTCTCAAAGTACAGTTTTCGTGCAAAAACGACCTGTGTTAGCTTATAAACGAAGACGACAAGGTCCCCGGGAACAGGTAAAACTTAAGAGATTGTCAGATTTCATTGTTTACAAACAGGTGGTAAATTATTTCGACTAAGATAAACCTGACTCAAAT
The DNA here is from genome assembly GCF_964200805.1 of Pocillopora damicornis. Taxonomy (NCBI): domain Eukaryota; kingdom Metazoa; phylum Cnidaria; class Anthozoa; order Scleractinia; family Pocilloporidae; genus Pocillopora; species Pocillopora damicornis. Next base: position 4,909,135 of record NC_142676.1, read on the forward strand.
TATTCTCTTTCCTTTGAAAATAATGAGATATCATTGTTTAACCCGTGATTTTCTTTCATATATGGTGTTTTTAACATAACTATGCTGCTCTTGGTTGATATATCGTTTTTTAAAAACTTCTTTTGTTTTACTTTGAGAGCGATCCAATAATTGCTATGAGGACCTTGTCAAAATACTTCCTCGGCAGACAACACCAGTTGTCAACTGACCCCTTATGGCCCTGCAGTTAAATACGAAGGTAAATATCTCGTAAATTGCTCAAAAGCAAGTGTTTTTGACTCCCAGCAATTGACTGCAATGGCTTTCCAGCTTTACATTCTGTTTAAGAATAAAATTGTGCGCACAGTACTTTAGATCTAATAACTTCGGAGTTTGAGCTCCACAAGTCCGTGTTTGCTGATAATATTTGCGTGATATCATAAATATTACCCTGATCCAGGAGAACTCACCGGAAAATCCATTTTGTAAAACCGTCTTTTCGGCAAACAGAAAGCTGATCTCTCGTCTGCTTTCTTCGGAATCTTCACCGTTTTAAACAAAATCAATACTTACGCCACTTGAGAGATCCCCACGGAGTTAGGCTAACACTTATTTGGGACTGATGACATTATTAATATTAAATAATCACCTTGTTCATTTTAGCAAATTGACGCCATTCCTATCGGTACAGCCTTTGACCAACCAATCCGGGAAGAGATCGCGCGAAAGTCATGTTTAAAAACAAATAAAATCAAATCGAAAAATAACCTCTATTACAAATAAGTGAATATGCTTTGTGTCCCTTCACATAGCGCTAACATTTCGAATTTATGTACTGCCTCAACTTTTGTGCGTGCAATATTAACACAGTTTCTCAAATCCGCTTCAATTTTTCCGAAGGACGAGTCTGAAACAAATCGTACCGAGGTTAGTTACTTGAAGAGTAAACCTTGTCATCCTTGTAGCAATAATCGAAGAGATTAAATCATTGAGGTCGCGCGAAGATCAATCTAAAATCTTTTTGAGATTTTTATTCAACACCATAGTGATTTGATCTAATTTTTAAGGATAATGAGAAGTCGTGGTTTTTGTGTGGGCGTGTTTCTGTGGAATAATTGGTGTTAATTACTACAGGTGCGCACAGTCCGCTGTTAACACCTAGATGACACGCAAGAGGAAAAAAAACGCTGAATTCGCTAATTTCTTGACACGCGTAAAGCGCGCAATTCTCTGCTATTTGTCCTACTTCCAGCGCAGATATATTCCTTAAACATCTCAACAACAGGAGTAAAAGAAAATCATTTATAGCCGTGTTAACTTTATTGCTTCAAGATCACTAAAAGCAATCACCTTCCCATCTTTGTGTTTCCTTCTATCAGTACCTGTAAGTTTACGGTTCTTCACAGCAAGTGCCTCATTAACACAAATTACTGCTCATTGATGTTTTAACCTGTCTCTACTCGGCGTGTAACATTGTCCCAATGCACACACCTGATAGCTTCTTTGAGAAGTGTCCGAATCGTCGTGTTTAACGAGCCCAAGCAAACGAGTCCGTCCTATATGCTAATAATCCTTGTTTATATCGTTCCTGTCAGTCCTTTGAATGATTCATTCCCCCTCATTTGTGTCTGAAAAGTCAATTGCACTCTCAGTCAGAAAAAACTTCCTCACCCCTTCCCAGTATTTAAAAACTCTATACACCGAAAATTTATTGTGTGAAATCACAGAGTTTCCAGATGATCGATTGGTAATCGTGGGCGCTCAACTAGTGCAAAGAGGTCGCGGGCTCGGATCACAAAATAGGAATTGTTCTCAATTTGGTCTGGGCCCGAGTTTGAGATGGAGCGGGTTGAGAGTAACTCTCTAACTGGCCTAGGGGCCGAGTAACTCCTCCCCGGGAAATTCTGTTCGCTTTTTTTTTTTTTGCAGTCTTTTCGATTTTTCCCTTTGTTATCATCATTTTTATCTTCTTTTTTTTCTTTTCTCTTTTTTATTTCTAAGCAGTTAGTTTTTTGGGTCACTTTTCCCTCCCTTTCGTTTTTCCAAAATTAGATGTGATATTTTCTCTCTTTTTATGCTGCTATTATTAATAAGCAGCAAGCGTGGATGGAATTATACCCAAGACAAGTTGGGGACAGAAATTAAATCACCGCTCAGTAAGGTGAACATGAGAGTAAAAGATACATGCAAAAGTCAAACATAATTTTTGGCTGGAAGAGAAGGGGAGGGAGGAAGGATCATGAAATCTTCCACTGCAAAAATTGGGAGATCAAAATAACACTGTATACTCTGAAGGGAGGAAACGTAAGTGCTCTTAAGGGAGGAAACGTAAGTGCTCTGTTGTCATGACTAAATCCCCCGCCTCCTCCCCAGGAAATACTGAAATAATAGCCAGTCCCTAAGGAGAATGTGCTACCTTTGCTATAACAGCTGAAAATGGTTAGAAGGTCTAGTCCAGTCTCGGATAAAGATGATAAACACTAGTCCCTAACTCCTGCATCTTCTCTGTAATGGTTACCAGGGACGTTAAAAAAACCCACGCACTTCCCGCAAAGAGTACGGGGAATGAAAATCCCGGTGTTGTGGTCCGGCCTTGTCATTTTTGTTCAGGCCCCCATTTGAAAAACAACCTTTTAAGTTGAACTAGGCCAGCCTTTATTAATATTACAAATGAAAAAAATAAATGAATTAATTACCAAAAAAGGCTCCTGAGTTTTATGAATAAGTTTGATGAGGAAGCAAACCCCAAGTCCTCAAGCTCAGGGAATATGAATGTTTCTTACTGTATCACTTCATGGATTGCTCTCCAATCATTCTGATTACTATTACGAAAGATGAATTCAAAGACAACCGTATTGTAAGATGTAAAAGACTTTAATCTTGTTCTAAAGCAAATTAGCCAAAAAGCAAAGACTGCGAACGCTACTTTTAAAGGATTTACGCTACATAAATAGTAAACTGCCTTCTAAGAAAACATCTTAAAAGTTTTTTTTTTTCTGCAAAGTATTTTAATGTATCTTAATTTATGTCCATCTATTTCGTCCTCTCTTTTCCATTTACTTTTGACTGCGAGTTTGTTGGAAGCAAATAAATTGCAAAATAGCTTTGATAGAACCAGCCAGCATGTTAACATACGTAACTAAAACCAAATTTCACTCAAAAAAACGCTGTTCGCACGTGTATCAGCGAAAATAATACGCTTGAAGTGAAATTGCACCACACGCCATACTATCACGGTACAGCGGCTCATCGTGTGGCTCCATTCACGCATGTGCACGTCATTAATAGCCCTTCATCTTGAATCGGTACATTGACTTATTCTTCCTCTTGATTTTGTCCTCTGTCACCAGTTTTTCCCTTCATGATAAATTGGCATTTAATCCAAGTTCGTGGTCATCCTGTGGAGTGTGGGAATATTTTGCGCAGCTGTGTGAATCCAACATGAATTCCAGCTTTTTTATTTCCGCTTGTAACTTGCTGATCTGCGCTTGAAGATCATTGTTTTGATGCTCCAGCTCCTCAGAAGCCTTAAAGAAAAAATATCATCATAATGTCTGCTTCTTTTCGTTTTCAAGCTAACAAATAAAACAACACTGCTAGAAGGCTACTTCAAATTATATCGAGGAATCGATTTAGCAGTTCTGTAAGACCTCTGATACCAGAAAATTCAAAGGTATTCGTTCTTTCCCTTGCCTCTAAGAAGAGATTGTGGGCGTCTTTATCATATCGAGATCCAACTCTTCCTAAATATGGAAGGAGCTGAGTTGTGGTGCTCTGGCAGTAGGAGACATAAGCCGTAATTTTACCTCATAAGAGCGTCTTTATTCGATTAAGTACCCAACTTCCAATTAGCGACCGCCCCCACCCGTTCCAAAAAAAACTTAAGTGCACAAAAGGAGTATTGATTATTATTTCTTTACCGGCTTACAATCTCTAAATTTACCGTCTATGGTACATCTTCACGGTGTAATTTTATTTATTATCTTGTTGCAAAATAAACGCGAACAGCCTATGACTGAGCACCCGGGGCGATTGATCGAATAAATACGGTACCCAGATACCTCAACTAATGTTTTAACGTGTTCCTTTCTTTTCTTGCGGCATTTAGAGGCGGCCACTTTATTCCTTTCTCTTCTTATTCTACGTCGTTCTTGTTCGTCAGCGGTCAACTGCCAAGAGAAAAGTGTTCTGTACTCGCAAGAAGTTCATAAATTGTTCAAAACGGTTTTGATAAATTTTCACAGAAAAAACTAGGTGAAGAAACTTTTAATCAGCAAAAGAAGTAAGACAAGGAAAAAGAAAACTTTTTCGAGGTAAAACCCATAGCCAAATTGCAGAGGGGTCTCGCGAGGGACCAAATTGTAAATAGCGTTAGCTTTACTTCTGACTGGTCCAGAGTGATGTGGAATGATTCCGTACCGATAACAGATCAAAAGTGGTGCATTTCATACCGTTTTGCCTTCGACATAAAAAGAAAAATTTTTACGACCCGATTTCGAAAATAACGCTGTTTTAATACGCCTTATACAAAAAATTCGTTTCTTCAACTCAGCCAATTGATAAATTATCTTTAAAAAAAAAAACTTTTCTCAACTGTTTACCTGGATATCCCTCACTTAAGGCCAGTACCTTCTTTAACGTTGATTTCGAGGCAAAATCTCATTTAAACTTACTACACGATCCTGTAGGTAAATTGGGGAATGTTCTTTCCCTGTTCTTTACGGTTACATTTATTCCTACTTGACTGCTCTTGATTGGTTTCAATCCTGATCAATTGCGTTATTTTATTGATTTTTCAAAAGGGACCAAAACCCATTCTTTGCGAGTTGCCTTCGTTACGCGAAATGCTCTTTCTTTTCAACAACCTGTACTCTACCCACGTTTTTTTTTTTTTTCATACACCCACGTCCCGTGACAAACAGTCGCTCACCGAGAAAATGCAAATCACTTTCTAATAAAATATTTATTTTTTTCGGATTTTCATTAAAAGCCAAGAAAACCAAAATCGAAAGAGTCTATTTGATATGGATGCAAATTTCAAATAAAGATCAGCTGCCCTAACGTGGGATGCACTGGAATACGATGACATAGAGCTAAGACCCTTTCATTCCTTCAACGCAGCTGAACATTTACATCATTTTTTTTCTTGCTATCATGACTGGAGAAAATTACGAGAGAAATATTTTCATCTCTAACCCTGAGAGATTGCGAAGAGACCATTACCGGGTAACATGAATAACGGAAAGTCTTACCATGCAATCCTGGACATTCGTACCACGATACAAGCAGACTCCTACTCTCATTTCAGGCTGAAGTTGACTGTAATGTTTTGACATTGACCCTAAACTCCTGAGGCTTCTCAGTTCGTGCTCTAATTCAGTTCATTTTCATTTCCCTCCATGAAATTAATCAGATTTACTTTGGTAGGTTTTACTCAATAAAATCTTCGAACACTCCTTGTCTTTCTCCAGTGTCTTAACATCACTTCAATTGCTCAAATGTTTCTTAAGAATTTTCGCTGGATGAGTTTTAGTGACACTTCTCCGTTGTCTATTGTTTGAATTATGTAATAACTGGAGACAGCAGGTAGAATTGTGTCTGAAAATGTCTTGATCCAAGCTTCGACGAGCGTATGAAAACCGGGATAGGTTTACTTGCAGTCAAAGTAATTTCTAACCAATGAAGGGGGTAAGTTTCCAAAGTGGCGGGCATTACAAGATAATTTGCTTTTGATAAACTGATTTGATAATGTAAACTGGCCACCATAAAGAGTCTCTTGAGCTGATGTTTCGAGCACTAAACCCTTCGTCAGAACGAAAGACTAAACCAACTAATTGAATTTTCATTTTCCATCATTCTGGTCATTGATTATGATAATGAAACAAAGGAACAGAAACTGAATTTGTCATAACTTGGAAGTAGTAACGTAGCTTAATAGAAGTTAAGTTCCAAATGGTTATTATAGGAAAAGCATTAGCTCCTGGTGAAAAGAGGGATCTGGAAGGGGCTTGTAGATTCTATGATTTGTTCTTTTTCAGACTGGGAAATGTCGCTCAAAAGGTGGCAAGGTTAATAGTAGCAATTTTGTGGGCGAACATGACAACTCTGAGGAAACACAGATAAACAAGAAATAGCGGATAACTCAGTTTATCTACCGAGTTCCACTTCTCAAAAGACAAAACGAACTATAAAAGCAATTATCGAATTGCAAATTTTAACCAACACCAAAATAAGTACTACCATTTTACCAGCCAATCTTAAAAAACTTTAATTTAGCTTGTTTTTGTGTTTATGAAAAAACTGAAATTAGAATATGGAAACTTTTCGTGGCTAAGGGTTTTCTGAGACCGGACGATTTTATTCCGTCATTACTCTCGTGGTTTGAATTGTACTGGCCTGAGATTTTCAGCTCTTACCGTACAAATCAACCGCTTTTTTACTTTACTTCAATTTTGAACAACAGTCCATTCTATTGGAGCTATGTTTCGTTTTCTTTAATAGAGAAACATGAGATGATTATCAGTCCAAACTTTCTAGTAATATGCATAAACTCTTAGATCGAATTCTAAAAAAAAAGCTCGGAACCTTCTAGGCAAACTGATCTTGGGGTTTGCTTGTTCTGTGATCAGCATTTATAGTACCTACCGCGAGGAAAAAGTATTAAAAGGCCAAATACATGACTCTGCAACAACAAAACACCAAGAGGTTCGCACCTGACACTTCACAACCTGTTGTTTAAGCAATGATAACAATTCAGTTCCTTCTTAACAACTGGACCACCTGAGAACGGTTTCTTGACAATGAGAACTCATAAAATGTTTTCAGATTTATTTGTAATCATCTCGAAACTGCCGTGTTGCTTTAATTGTATCTAAGAACATTTTTAGGCACACGCTATAGATTTCTCTTAAAAAAATTGCTTCATAACAATTGCACAAGGTAAAAGGATCATTCAGTCGTTTTTAAATCCATGAACTTCGAAACACGGCTGCTTCACTTCTTATGTGTTTGCGAACAAATATTCTTCATTCGGTGTTGTATCGCTTTTCCAACTCACATGTTGAGGTTCTCAAAATGTCTTAACGGCTGACTCATATTCCAAGGCGACAACGATATTTCAAACGTCGATTTGGATACCAAAACAGCTCAAATAAAGAGTAAAAAATTTTGATAGCTTATCAAACCCCGTAACTTAGCCACTCACCCGAAAAAAGGAAGCTTCGAGGAATGCTGTTTACGTAGCTCAATTAATCGTTACATAAAAAGAACAAGCGAGTCACGAAAGATCGAGCGAGTCGACGAACGACCATACGAACGAACCAAATAAGGAAAGTTCGGCCTGACGAACGACTGAGGGTATGACCGAGTCAACCGAACGAAAAACGGAGTTCTGAAGATGTCTCAAACGAACATCGAACCAACCACCGACGTGAAAACAAACGAACTGCCGAACCGAAGTATGAATTTATTTAATGATTGATTATCTGATTGAATTAATGATCCAATGAATGACTAAATGAAGGATTGATTAACCACGACTGGAATAAATAAACTACTGATCGTTCTAAGAACTAATGTAAACAAACTGCAAAAACAAGCGATGTTCTTTCATATCATTGACGCCAGTATGCAAAATTCGATGGTCTTGTAAACCGTTACTCTGATGATGACCAAAGAAACTTAGAGTTAGTGCTTTTCATGAAAACCGTGAGTCAAGAGCAATCCAAACAACCTCTTCGAGGTAAACAATGAGGAGTAAATAATATCTGGTGCTAAGAATCCTTTCCCTGTGGAGCAAGAATTTCTAACGAGCATTACAACTCTGTGAGTATCACAAACCGCTTCATTTCCATGGTCGTATTCAAAGTTCATCTCCATCATGTATTCCATATCAACGTCTTCCCCACCATCATCGACAGAACATCTTAGCTCCGGTTTGATGTGCATATCAAACAAATTCGCATTTGTCTGTGGAGTGCAATCCACCAGCTCTGATAAATCTTTCGGTGCTCCAGTGAATTCATGAATCATAGAATGACAATTCTGTAAAATTAAAACAACCTCCTATAGTTATTCGACAATCGAAAATGACAAGCGTGCAAAACGCTGCGATCAGCGATTTTTTCGTGCGTGTACCGTTCCTAAGTTTTAAGTCTTTCCGGTAGCACTCATTAAAGATGAAAGGACTCTTCTGGTACCTGGTGGCTAACTCCTCAAAAACATTCTGTCAAACAACGAACACTTTGTGAACTCAACCGTGTAATTAGCGCCACCCCTGATAAGGAAGAAACGAGGCTACCTCCGAGATACTTGCGGAATTTTCTGAGCTGGTGAATCAACACCTCTGCGAGGCATTAAGCGTCGTTCGTTCGCGCTATATCTAGGATATGATCTAAACACCAGAGCGTAAATCACCGCTTAAGATCATAAATGAATTTTCAGGGTGATAGCTTCGAGAAAATTTCATAAACTCCTCATCTCACGATCACTGCAGCGAAATAGAGCCATACCTCGTCAAATCCCGGAGCAACGGGGACTCTTGCCTCCATAGGGGGGTCTTTCTCCTTTGCTAGGCCCCCGCTTAAGGGAAGCAAGGAGGCCTAAGACGAACTTTCCCACTGTCTCTACAATGTTGTCCCATTAACGATACCACTAAATGTGCTAAGTGTCCCTGATAAGGTCAACTGCGCTTTGATTGGTCCATTTACCGACACATAATTGCTCTTCCTTGGGGTTACGAGATACAAGAGCGATGATCTAATCTTGGTTCGTTGCTCTCTCCCAGAGCTGGTTCAAATGTAAAAATCTCCAAGAAAACGTGTTTTTGCGAGGGTTGGATATAAAAGAAATAGTAACCTCTGCAGCTGTGTTAGGATGAAACAAAAGAGAACCAGTGGCGACCACAAGAAAGTGTAACGAACAAGGTGATTACATGACGGGTACCAGCAATATTTTTTTCTTGACAATTCTTACACTTTCCATCACTTCTCGGACCCAGGCTCCCTGGGAAGCTTTTGAGGAGATTCTTTTATCCATGATAGAACTTGAATAAAACAGTGGCTTCCGATGCGAAATCAACAGAAGAGTCTCGTTTCATGAATTCAAAACAGTACTTTTGCAAAGTTTTTGCAGCTTCTTCTTTTAACAATCCCAGTTTTATCAACCGACTTCCTTGTAAACTTGAACTTTGAAGAACTTTCGGTTTTTTGAATAAATAAGAAAGATTCCATGACTGAAGAAATTCTTTCAGACGTGAAAGTATGGCATTTAATCACCAGACGGTTGAACTGTAATGAGGGAGAACTGAGTGTGACCTTAGGCCATCAGCCCGGAGCCAAACTCCAGAATACAACATTTTGTCTTTTTTTTTCTCAGTGACGATGGTTTATAAACAAGCTTCTTGTTTTGCCGTCTTCAAACCATTTACATTTTTCTAGGATTCGCAACCTTTAACTGAGCGATACTAAACTCTAAAAAGATAGAGAACAGATTTGATTCCAACTAAATGAATTGGATTACATTTAAGTTATCAGTCGAATTTCCGAGATCATTTTTTCTTCCGTGATTTGACCAGTCAAAGTTGTATTCAAAACAATAAGTGTATTTTGAGGAGAAAAGGTGACAACCAGACGACATCATGTGGTTCTTGATTTGGTGAGAGTACCTCTAAAAGGTTTAGAAAAGCCCTTTTTCCATTTTATCTTAATTCAAGGCAATGTTGGATAGTTTTTTTAATGGACAGTCCTGATAGGCTTGTAGGTGTTTCAACTGAGTGTCCAAGATCCTTATTTTGTTTGAATGTTGAAAAATCCTTGTAGAACGGTGGCGGATGATCTCACACACTTATCAAGGAACACAAGCCAGCCGCACACAAGTATATTTAATCTTCGAGGGAATCCTAAATACTATAATTTGATTGGTTCCCGAAACCGGTCCAGCCTTTGACGGCAATTTAATACGTTGAAGAATTCGCCAGAAAATGAAGAAGCCAAAAACTTCAATGTTTAGATTTCTCACACCTAAATTACCCATTAATCTTCGCACTTATGCTCACCTTCTAAAATGGCAAGCAACAGTGTTGCAAGGAAATTTAAACAACGTTCAAATTAAAGAGCGACTTGATGGGTTTAACCGTAAGCAGTAAAACGGCCAAAAAATTGACCGTTAGGCGTAAAAATTGAAAATTTCAATCGCTAGTCTTTATAAAAAAAACAGCCGTAAAAATTTTTCTTTGAACTGTAACAGAAAGAATTTAACCTTTCGCAAAAATTGTAACCATCAGCCGTAAAAGCGATCAGCCCATTGAGACTCTTTTTTGTAACGAAAATTTGTTCACTTTACAACTTAGGCCGACGTAGGTCAACGTAGTGTCAGTGAAAAATATAGCCTTTCTTTTAATGCAAAACTTGTTAGTTGTTGAATTTTCCCGTTTCCTCGTTTGGGTCCACATGTGAGCGAATTAATACACCCGGCTATTTTCCTTGGTTTTATGCAGTAATTCTTGTGATGAGTCATTTGTCACAAGTACCGAATAAAGCGATATTTTCTGCCAAAACGAGTATGGTATGAAACAAAAAAGAGAGTTCCAAGTGGTTAATTGTTCGCGATCTTAATGATTGTGATGGTAAGTTTCCTACACCGGGACGGAAGGGACAGGGATTGCAAAGGAAAACGTTCAAGCCAGATGGCTTTTTTGAGTTATTTTTTTACAAAAAAAATTGCTCTTTGTCAAGGTGTAGAGTGGTATGTTGCTCGTACCGATCAGATCGCCGCATTTCGGTATGTATCTCGCACCAATCAGATTTCTGCGTTAGGGTATGTATCCCACACCAATCAGATTGCCGCATTAGGGTATGTATCACGCACACAGCATTTGGATATTTTGTACCAATCACAGCGTTTAGGGTATGTATCTTGGACCAGTCATATCACAGCATTTGGATATCTTGCACCAATCACAGCATTTAAGGTATTATCTCGCACCAGTCATATCACAGCATTTGGATATCTTGCACTAATAGCAGCGTTTGACTATTGTTTTCATGTAAATGATGTCATGGAATCAGGGGGCTGTGCACAAAGAGTGACATTAACTATAAATTTTGGGCTAATTTGATAACTGTAATGGTTTGTGGCCTTCGCGAGAGCCTCATCGATTGAGGTCGAGAGTTATCGGGATATGAAAGGTTCGCATTCAACCTTTTTGTATTATTTTTTATTTAAAACGTGTTTTTTCCGTTCCTTTACTCACAACTCACCCGTCAAACAACTTACATTCCATCACGTACCACAAAAACAACGTTCAAGTTCAATCAGAACATACCCAATCATTGCACAAGATGAACATAAGGCAGTTTTTCACGTGCGTGAATTGTATTCCACCAATCAAATTACATTTTGCCAAATTAGACTTCGCTCCATCACGTGTCATTTCCTTTCAAACAACCTGCATGTTATAACGTATTCCAACCGCATTGTCCAACCCCACTAAAAACGATCCATATGGAACAAAATGCCACTGATAGTGAATTTTCCACGCAATTCTCCTGCGTTTTGACTTTTCCTACGAACAAAATTGGCTTTTAGCTACCTTGGACTTAATCCAATCGCGTGTTAGTTCCTCGTAAACAACCTGCATTTTATCACGTATTTCACACACACAGAGGGCAAAGACCAGAGAGGCTTTCAGTTTCCTTTCCGTAGTAGAATAACGTGTAAATATATTTTTAAGGCAACCAACTGTATACAAATAATTTTAATTTCTCCTTCTTAGAGGATTGGCAGTAAGCGTAGTCCCTTTTGCAAGTGTTATTTGGTCTCGTCACGCAACGCTCTCTCTCCAACGGGGAAAAGATGGCGTTGTGTGACGAGACCAAACAATGGCTGGGAAGGACACAACAGTAAGCGCGGCACCGATGCATTTTATTTTTGCTTAGAAATATTTCGACATTAGAGGCAGTAGACCACAAAGTACCTGTGTGAGTTCAGATAAATTGCGTTTTTTTGCGTCTTTCTCTTAAGGTAAGGTAATGTGATGTTATCGTTCTTTTGAAAGTTATACTCTTTTTTTTGCTACAAAAATGAAAACACTGAAGTACACAAAGTATCCCGTCCCAACCCACGGTTGGTTTGGCCGACGAAAAGGCAGAAATTCGTTGATGATTTCTGGATGTCTTGGATCTGCGGTAACTAGACTTCGCACAAACCAGGAGATACTTCATAGGACTTGCTTTCACTTGCCTGTGCCATGGGTGACCAATATCCTCACAACATCGATACAAGATCAAGCAGAAAAGTACAAGGAAAAATATCGAGTTGAAACAAAGCCAAATTCTCCGAACTAACCACACATGAATTGTATGGCAGAGAGTAAGGAGAATTACTGATGAAATCGCGATCGGGAGTGAAAGGGTTAACTGCTTCCGCGATGTGAAAGAAGCAATCGGTGAATCGAATGAACTTTTAAATCAATGGTTGTTCGTACGATCACCTAATGTTACGCACGAGTTCAGAGAGCTAAACAAATTAAAATATGTAAAGTTTATGTGTCTCAAATCTGTGATCGAAATTCCTTGAAAGCTCGATGAAGAAATGTGAATTAAGTGTCCTGACATGTCCACCATATACACCAACTAAATTTAGACATTACTTTTTGTTATTCATATTATTGCGTCGAAAACATGGCGATATTTTCCAATTAAGGTACACATTGAAGTGGCCTATTTGGAGAATCTGATCCGAAAAGGGACTCCTTTGAAACTAAAGACGAAGTTTCCTCTGTTTTTTTTCTCCCCGACGGAAACTCAAGTCAGATCAGAAACTATATCAATTTCTTTCCTCTCAAAGATCACGTTCAGAAGGACATTGTTACTCTGAACGTGTTGAAGAAATCTTTTCTTACGAAAAACGGGACAGACAGGACATTTCAGCGACAAAAAAAGGAACTGAACGAATGGAATATATTCGTTTTGTTCAAAGACAAATCCTCGTCGTAGAATTCCCATATCTTATTTTCTTAAAATGTTATCTGAGACAACTTGTGCCTGATACATATTATGTAACGAGCCGTTTTGTTAGCCTCTGAGGAAACAATTAATTAATCTTTCGTGGAAAGACATTTGATCTTGTCTTTGGTTGCTAAATTACCATCCGTTCCAAGAAAAAACAATAAAATACCAATGTTGGTTATTTTGTGCTTGTGGCAGCAAAAAGGAACTTTGAAAAGCAGAATTTACCGTGTCGTTCCGCTTATTTTTTTTCTGAAAGGAACTTGAAACCAAAGCGGAAAAATTGCTCCTTCCTTGAAAATGCATCTCATTTTAATCCAATTAAGAAATACGCGTGACTGCTGAGCGAAGCCTAACCTAAGCAGGCAAATTTTTTTTGG